>NW_015555841.1:53262-83120 GCF_001515605.1 Sinocyclocheilus anshuiensis
TAACATATATATTGGCTATTATTGTGCGGATATTTGGCTTTTTTAAATTGAAATACTTGTTTAAATTATATTAATGCATTTTTACATGAATACTGACAGTATTTTCTTGGCCATATATATAGAATAATAATAATTTAAATAATTTAAAAAGGCATTGAATGTCAAATTAACATTTGACGGCACAAACCTCGCAAACCTTTGCAAATTTAGCAATTAAAACGTGTAATCTGTGAGTGAAAACCTCACAACACAGCTAGCATATTGCCAAAACCGATATATTGGCTGATATTTTTCATTTATCAGCATCAGTAAATTATTATTATTATTTTTTTTTGCCATATTTTTTTTTTATTTATTTTTTTTAAATGTACTGTTAGTATTCAACAAATACACATTTATAGAATTTATACAAGTATTTGAATTTCTAATAAAAAAAATATGGTCACAAACCTTGACATTTGTGAATGCAACGGTTATGTCATGATCTCCAGCTGGAGTGCCCATGAGCTCCTCTAGAGGGCACTCCATTCTGTACCTTGCCATTCACTCAGGACTCCATTTCCCATAATCCTTTGCCTGGACTCATCAATTGCATCACCTGTCTCTCATCCGATCTCATCATCAGTTCACAGCTGTCTCACATTAGTAGGACTATAAGAATAGCGCACACACTCTCTGTCATCGCTGGTGATTGAATGTTGTATAGCTCTTCTGTGGTTTCTAAGTTTCTGTGTTTCTAGTTTCTCTGTTTTCTTGCCTTCATGTTTTGATCCCTGGACTGTTTCCTTGTTTATGATTGTTTTGCTGCCTGCCCTGACCATTGCCTGATTATCTGGATTACTCTGTTGCCTTGCCACTGCCATCGTTGTTTGCTGTTGTTGACCATGCCTGTTTGACTACGCTCTTATTAAAGCCTTGCATTCGGATCCCCACTTTGTCGTCACGCCTCCCTCGTTACAGGTTAGAACATCTGGTGTGCATTGTAAAAATGTACTCTGTGTGTGACGGTCTATCCATGCCATTGATCCAATTTGTGTGGACTGGATGCAGACAGAAGAGTTCTGCTATCATCAGACATGCATGTTGCTATGCTACAATATATCCACTTGTCATATTCATATTATATTCACTGGGTACTGTAAGTAAAATTAGTGTTAACATATTTGTATTTGAGCAAAAATGGTTCCTAGTGTGCACCGATTTACCAGATTGCAAAGTACACCATTGTTTGTAATGTTTACTACTTATTTATGTTTTTAACAATTACTTCTTTTAAATTTTTGAAAAAAAATACTATAATAGGATTACAGAATTAAGAATTTGATATCTTAAGTTTATTTTACAGATTTATTTTGAGTAAATTCTTTATATATTAGGTGGCCTTAACTTCTATATACTAACATTTAAATACCTATTAGAGAACACATTTACTTTGTAACTCCATGTGCTAGAAAATACCAATATTTACTGCTAATAAGTTTCCAATATGGTGAGGTTTAGAAGTAAAGGTAGGGTTAGGGCTAGGATTATAAGGGTTATAGTTATTAAGTTTTGGGGTAAGGGTTTAGGTTACAGTTAGGGATAAAGTTAACAGTGTACAAATTTGCAAGTAAATGCAAGTACTTTAAATGTAATTGCAAAGTATTTAATTTCAAATAGTTAATCATGTAACCTAGTGAAAAACAAATATATTAAAATGTATTTGAAATGCATTTAATTTGTGCTAGAGTATGCTACAAATATATTTACATATTTATGTACAAATACCATGTAATTGTACTTTTTGATATACCAAACTGGTATACTTAAAGTCTGCTAAATTTGAACAACTGCTTTTGTACCTAATACACTTTAACTGTGCAAAAGTAGTGCTGAAGTCCAACTAAAGATATACTGAAGTGTATTTGATTGCACTAAAGTGGAACTATTGCAAGTATACTTTAGGTTCACTTTAAATGTCTTGCTTTTAAAGACTGATATTATTCAAAGATCATACAATACTCATCAATAGTGACATTAAAACACATTTTAGGCTTAATATTAAGAAATGTGCATTGTGCACAAGAAGTACTCCAGATAAGGTTTAATTATAATTTAAAAAAAATCATGAATAAAAAACAATTAAACTAAAATAACAATAGGTGCAGTGTTATTTTGTTATTATTTAATATTGTATGTTTACATTTTCTGTTTATATTCTAATTTTAAATTTTCAATAATATTTTATATTTAATCATTTTAATTAATATTTTATATTTAATATTCTAAATATTAGACTTAAATTATATAAATTCATTTTTTTTAATGCTGACGTGACGATATATGTGAAGTTATTATAGGGTTTGCCTTTCTGTCACTAATAATTATCATGTTTTTTTAGTTTTTTTTATATATACCACTTACTTTTTTAATAATTTATTAGACAGTACTGTTAAACAAAAAAACAGTAAATTAATGGAAATGGAACATGGGAGCTCCTGTGCATCTGTGCTCAGGTGCTCCCTTTTTTGATGCTGTCAAAATAAAAGTCCCGGCTGACATATCGGCCATTGCAATATTTTTCAGTTGACGACTAACTTGGAATGTATCAAGGACAAATTTTATGGCACTTTTTGGACGTTTATTTCCTTAGTTCATATTATGACAGGAGCACTCTGGACATTCTGCATAAATTCTATATTTATGTTTCTCAAAAGAAAGAAAGAAAATCATTCAGGTTTAGAATGACATGGGAGTGAGTAAATGATCAGGGTGAGGTATCCCTTAAAGAAGCAGACTTTTTACATTCTGTATGCTGGTCTGTTTACATGAAATATTTCAAGCATAAATAAAGGGTCTCTTTCAGAGAAAATGTTTGTTTCGTTCTGGGAAATAATACTGACGAATCACTTGTCATCAAGGCAACATAATAACATCCAGATATAATAAGTCCAGCCTTAAAAGCATTTGTAATAAAATACATTATCTGAAGCTAAAGCATATATTTGTATATGTATAAAGCACTTCTGGGAAAATCTCTGCGATATTTCAGGACAAAGGCCAGTTGAGGGATTGATGATACACATAGTTTGGATATGAAATCACCATTTATCTGCTGTTTTCCATAAGAATGATAATGCTATTCCACCTCATTTGAAGCCACAGTGAGACAGAAGCCCTGTAAGTAAATAAATAATTAAATCACTGTTGTTCGAACATCAGCTGTAATCAAAACCGTGTCTGTCGTAACACTTCGACACTTTGCCACCATAAAATCTGCACAACTCTGGGGAAGAAGTTGAATGCCCTGTGCTTACGAAGACATTTGGGCCAATTAAGGCTCTCCTTACGGAGTTAAGTATCACAATCTAACACAGGTCTGACACTCAATCTCTGCTGATGGGTGAGGAAGAGAGTGCCAACAGAGCAACTAATGCTAGATTGGCATCTGATGCTGTCCATTTGAGGGTCTGCTTCCCAGACAGCTCTTCCAGCCACTTTGAGTCTGGAGGTGAGACCCCACTGTCAGCGATTCAGCGTTTCAGCACCGGACAGCTCCCATTCACGCCAGCCGCTCTTGTGTTTCACACTAGGAACAGATAATTAGCCACAGAGCAGATGAACGGCAGTACAGCAAAACTGTTTCTGCAACAAATGAGGCTTGAATGGTTTCGATGGATCTACTTATCCTCACTTTTGCAATGGCGTGAAGGGCTGATGTTAGCTGCAGTTTTTACAGACTCATCTTTTTTATTTGTATTCAGACGTTTTAGTCGCTTTTTTTTTAAAGATAGATTATAACAATCTTGTCTCTTGCAGCCATTCTTTTGAATATCTGCATAAAACTCTCCATTTTAGATTATTCTAGCCAAGAACCAGCCACTTAGTAAGGGTATGTCTTTTAACTGTGCAAAAGTAGTGCTGAAGTCCAACTAAAGATATACTGAAGTGTATTTGATTGCACTAAAGTGGAACTATTGCAAGTATACTTTAGGTTCACTTTAAATGTCTTGCTTTTAAAGACTGATATTATTCAAAGATCATACAATACTCATCAATAGTGACATTAAAACACATTTTAGGCTTAATATTAAGAAATGTGCATTGTGCACAAGAAGTACTCCAGATAAGGTTTAATTATAATTTTTATATCAGTAAATATATGTCAGTAAATAAATATATCAATATATTTGAACTATACTTAGTATGAAATAAATGTATTTTAAAGATATCACTTTTTTTACTAGGGTAAAGTGTGAAAAAGGATAAAGTGTGACCTGATTTCAAATGGATTCATCTACAAATTAGTTTTAGTAAATCAAATTAGTGTGATATATTAAATCAGCCACTGGTCATCAAAAAATCCATATCTTTTGAACACTAAACTAGATCAATATGTGATTTATATAAATACTACTAAATTAATAAACGTATGTGACTTTGTAATCACAATCCAAAAAGACAGAATGCACTCTGTAGAATATACGGTTGATATCTGGTGGTCAGTGAACAGACTGTAGGCGGACTGTGGAAATGCTGTCTGAGGAAGAGAGTGCAGTCAACTCGCACTCTGATACTGAGAGCTACTTGACCTTAGACCTGCCGCTACCTTTCACCTTCAGCCGCCCACAACACGTTGGGACGCTCCAGCGTTTGGCTGCTTAACCCTGCAGAGTACTTCACTCTTCAGCCTCTGCAGATGCAGCCGTGGGTCTGTGGAGGTAAAGAATCTTATTAAGGCTCTGAATGAACCGTTTTGTACCTGCAGCCATCTATACGATGCTAAAAAGCAAAGTTGCTTTAAACTCAAAGATGCAGAGCCATTTGCTTCCACTATCCACTGGAACTGCCTTTGCTAAAATGCTGCCTGTCTCTATTTATTATGCAGGTATAAAAACAGCAGCCTATGGTGCGCTCTGCAGGGTCGACACTGAGCTGGTTAGCCAGCACTAATGCCAGCGGGAAATGAAACTGCTTTCTAATAAGGACTGACAAGGACCATCTATTTTAGTCATGTGATACAGCGACACGGGCCGACAGAATCCCGCTCGATATGCTCACTTCCCGTTCATGATGAAAACACAACACTCACTTGGCAGATCCGGGCAGAGCCGAGGCTTCACGATATATTCACATCAGCTTTATTGCTGTGGATATATTCTTTATTATTTTTTCATACAAGGCATGAATGTTTTATTGGGAAATGCCTGTTATTATATAAGGTTCTCCAAGGATACCGTGGTATTTATGTGGCAATGCTGCATATTTATACTTGCTGAAACTAATCTGGTCTGTCCTAGAAAGTGTGCTGTTTGAGATCATCTTGTAAATCATCTTGCATTTGTATGAATGAGCTAAAGAAAAGGCTGCTTGGCTATGTTATGCATTATGTCTATTTCAAAATGCAATTCAGTAAGAAATGTGAATCTTTAGTGATTCCAGAAATGCTTTGACCTCTGAATTGTTTTGCTGTGTTTCACCTTTTAAGAACCTTGCGATAATGATACATCCATCTCTGCAAGCCATCAAATGCTTATTATATGGAAGTCACACTTGAGTAATAGAATATTTATCAGGTGTATTTCACCTTTGACAAATTTTCAGGGTGATCTCAGTACTAATGCAAAACATGGCTCTAAAACTAATTTTTGTACATTTGGATAGACACTAAAATGCACTGACAACATTCCATATTCCATATTAAATTCACAGGTTGACTTTAATTAATTAATAATAATTTATGCAATAACATGTGATGTGACGTATGATTTCTAAAGCAGTGTTGTTATAGTTAACTGAAACTAAAGCTAATGCAATTGTTAAATATTAAATAAAGCTTTAATAAAACAAAGTATAAATTTAAAAGAGAAAATGCCTTTTTTATTTTAGATTGTTTTAGTATTTTATATTAGTACTTCAATTTTAAATCAATAAGATAAATTTTGCTTTGACAACTAGATTAAATAAGATATTATTTTTTTTATTTCATTTGAGTTAATGTTGTTCTTGTTGTTTCATGGTTTTAATTTTAGTGTATTTATAAATCAAATACACTGCTGGACAATAACCAATCATTTGTATTGTATATCTTTGCCTATATTTTCCTAATGGCAATTTTATGATTGGTTTATATACTACAAAAAGTCTTTTTTCTATTTTTATCACAGAATAAGACAGAAAATGTATTTTAGAGATTCTGTACTGTAATAAATGATATGTCAATTAGCTCTGCATCATTCATATACCTCAATTATTTATTACCTGGAGATGACTTGACAAACACACATAAACCATATATTGTTGCAATTGTGTATTTATTGTCTTCACGTTTCATTATCAAAAATCATTATTTTTTTTTGGCTTTTTATTCAGCTTGGCTACAGTGATCATTGGATGCCTTTGGATTTCCTGGCACGTTATAAGTTATTTCCTCTATGAGTCTGTTTTGGACTTTCTAAACATTTGCACATGTCTACAGTTGTTCATATGTAAGTGCCAGGTTTAGGTTTAAAGCTGTGGGTCTGTCTAAAAAAAAAAAAAAAATGAAACATCTAAAAATATTTGTATGCTAGCATAACTTTATGTACAGTTATACACCCTGAAAGCTCACACTGAAACATTAAGGCTGTTTTAGAGACACTTGACTCTTCTTGTGTGTGTGGGCAGGTTAAGGAAATTAAGTATGATTATGAGCGAGTTTGGCATCCATGTGTCTGGATGAGGGCTCAGGCAGCAGGAAGCCTCTTTGCTGGCTGTAGGAGGGCTGGTTTTCTCTCATGTAAAGCGTGTGTGAGTGTGTGCTTTACTGAGCCGCAGGGGTTCGTCCCTCACACTCCACTGATACCTGCTGATGTGGCTCCTGTTTGCCAGAATCCTTGACATGTGTTTCTACATGAAGGTTTAGCCTGCTTATCTTTAGATGACTGAAAATTGGCAGTGGTGGACGAAGTACACAAATCAAGTACTTGAGTAAAAGTACAGATCCGTATAATAAAATATTACTCCAGTAAAAGTAAAAGTACTCAGTTTTCAATTTTACTCGAGTGAAAGTACAAAAGTACTTGATTTTTTATGTACTTAAGTAAAAAGTACCAATAGATCAATGTTTATTTTGCAGTTTTATATAGGCTACTTTTATCATTTAATTTTATATTAGCATATATTTTTTTATAATCCTACTGCTCAAAATAAAGTACAGTAACAAAGTAAAACTACTTCGTTACTGTCCACCACTGAAAATTGGAGGTTATCTGAAATGACCTCACAATGATGCTGTAACGTATCTAGCATTGAATCTCTTGTGTAAGATGAAAAACTAAATACATATTAGCATGTTTTTTTTTTTAAGCATGCTAGCACGCTTCTTATGTACGCAAATGACATGAAATTAAGTGTCCGGAATCATTGCATTCATTTTCAAGAATTAAATCAAAATTTATTATAGTTTAAATTGATATTAGATGCAATTAGTTGAACTTAAGAGTGCCTTTGACCCATTTACAATGCAAGTAGGCATGCACTTTTTATACTTCTGTACTGACAAGCATTTATGTCAAACTAAAATGAACTAATGTCATTTCTACTGAAACTTGTATGCATATTTAAACATATTTGTAATTTGGGTTATTCTTTGTTTTAAGGTGCCCTTGTTACGTGAGTAATATTAATTAACTACATGCATTTACTATGTGGTTAGGGTTAGGATTAGGGTTATTTACATGCAATTATGGATAATTTATTGTTATTAAAATAGTAAGTACATGTACCGTGTAAAAAAAAAAAAAAAAAACCTTTCAAATAAAGTGTCACCGTAATTTGTATGTATTACGTAATTCATTATTAGAGTGAATTTTTATTAAACTTAACACACTGTTGTGTTTCTTAACACACTGAAGTGGGCTTTTATTTAATTAACATTGTCTGCAAGTACTATATATATATATATATATATATATAAAATTAAGCACACTTATTTTTCAGTGCTTCATATTGTGACAGAACATTTACAACCTAGCTACTGTCTAGCAGCCATCCATGCTGTAACATCCAATGTAGGACCAAACAGCATTTGGCAACTTGGTTTATATTTACAGTGTATTTTTACAGTGCAATTACAATGTGCCCTTTACAAGCAATGCATCATTTGAAAGCTGTAAGAATTGAGAGTCGAAACCTGAAAACTAAGCAGAAATTGCATGCGCCCTGCGTTCATGAATCCAGTATTTCACCTCAGCTCTGACAGGATTTTATAGCAGTCACATTCTCACGACAAACCAGACGGCATGCTTTAATTTTAATTTCTGAGCAGAAACATTTATCAGAGCAGCGCCACGAGGGGGTGTTGACCTGAAAATGATGCACATTGTGTTAAAATCTTCTTAGTAATACCTCACGGTGGAATGCAGTTATATTGAGTCATATTCAAATGAATGCACTTCCAAAATAAAATCCATTTCCAGAACTTGAAAAGTATAGTGTGCTACACTCTTCCATTCCGGCTGAAGCAATAAATCTTATCGCTCAGAGCCGCTGCAGGTTAGTTTTGTGGTTTCTAGGAAATGGAGCATGATGCTACGCTGAACTCACAGAGATTCACAGTACGGGAGCGTCACGGATGTATGCTCATGTGCTGCATTATATAGACTGGGTGTGAGAAACTCTCAAGCACTGGAAATGAGTGAAAGTGCTTTGCTATAGCGTAGGTGTGTTAGAACTAGGTGTTAAAGTTACCACCTGGTGCTTCCACAGATTTAAAGAGCAGAGTTTCTCCTCTAAAATCTCTAGCCAAGATATTCATTAGGAGAAACCTGTTTAATAATCTATAATGTTTACATTTAAGCCATAATGTTTTATTTGTGTAGACTGATCCTCAAGTTACCCTGAAAAAAAACATGGGTCAACAAATGTATATTTGATGATACTATAAGCTATTATAAGCTGTGAATTACAGTGACTTAACATGGTTGAAATGATCAAATCATGAGGAATTAATCTGATTTCTTGATATTTAGAGATAAAAGTCCATCGTACTATGAACATTTACATAGAAGTCTAAGATACAGTATCAAACAGCAACAAACATAATTAAAAATACATGCAGTGAATGGGTGCTGTCAGAATGAAAATTTACTGAAAAATGTGGTCACGCTCAGGCCATCCAAGATGTAGATGAGTTTATTTCTTATTTCTTTATTTCTTCATCAGATTTGGAGAAATATAGCATTCCATCTCTTGATCACCAATGGATCCTCTGCAGTGAATGGGTGCTGTCAGAATGAAAGCTGATAAAAACATCACAATAATCCACAAGTAATCCACACCACTCCAGTCCATCAATTACCATCTTGAGAAGCCAAAAGCCAAGTGTTTGTAAGATAAAAATCCATCATTGAAACATTTTTATCTTTAAACCATTGCTTATTGTGATGTTGACTCTCATTCTGACGGCACCCATTCACTGCAGAGGATCCATTGGTGAGCAAGTGATGGAATGCTACATTTCTCTAAATCTGTTCCCATGAGGAAAGAACTCCTCTAAATCATGGATAGCCTGAGGATGAGGACATTTTCAGCAAATTTTTATTTTTGGATGAGCTATTCAGAATGGCATCATATTACAAACAGTGATGATAACTGACTCTCTGTTATTGAACCACATGGTTATAATATGTATCACATTCTGTAGTTATTTTGATATAGTGAAATATGAAAAGAAAATATAAAATAACTACATTTACATTTTTCTCCCAGGGATTTGTAGCTATCTTAGGCCTTACATAATTAATGCACTTACATACATAATACAGGTAATTATTCAGAGTACAGCAGCAGTGAAGTGATACAAATGAGTGTTTATGCTTCAGCACTGGGGTTTCAATTAATTTATTATGTTTAACAGACTTCAGCAGCATGATGCTGCGGACATAGATCGAAGAGCAACAGAGAAAAGTGTTTCTCGATCAGCAACATTTCAGTTCATTAAAGACAATGTTTTAGATGAAAGAGTGCAGAAATCTTAAGCTAGTATTTGCTAGTAGCATGTGTTCATACAGCACTGTTGAAATTATTTCACCTGTACAAAGCCAAGTTTATAAAGTCTATTATGTTCTAACATATTTCTCTTTTTTATAGTAAATTTGGACATCTTTCATTTGCATTATTTCAAGTTTCTACTGATACTCAGCTGTTTCTTTCATGGGTTACATTAACTGAACAGAACAATTTGCATTGTCTTAAAGAAAACACTAATAAAAAATGTGTCGTCGAAAACAATCGCTGTTTTGGCTGTTATCTATAAATCACAGGCAGTTTTGTGCTGTTTTCTGCTCTGTTGTTGTTATTGTTATTGGCTTCTTTGTTTGAGGCGACAATCAATGATAAGCCTATTAACACTTAAGCTTCGAAATTCAATTAAAAAAGGGGAAAAGTCACATAATATTGTCTTAGAACTACTGGATAAATCTGGAGTTTAAAATGAAGCTCTTCGCATATATTTGCCTCATTACTGAAAAGATCAAACATTTGGTTCATATAATGAATATCCGTTGTGGACGCATACGGGATGTTTATGATGCTGCTCAGTCATATACTTGATTGTGTGTGAAATTGTCTATTAATTTGTATTGTGACAGTGAGGATTTGGGGCCCACTTCTTGTGGATATCAGCACAATTGAGTACTTTTCAAACTGCTTTTAAAAGTGATTACTGCTTTGTTACGGGCTCAATGACAGTTAAGGTTTGCTGTCGATTACCATAGAAAATACTTTCTACTTTCTACATAATTTGTTTTTGTTCCCTCTTAATGTCGAGATATAGAGGTAAAGAATATTATCCTGTGAAACAGTATAAGTTGTCTAAGGCGTCAGTTGTAGTTTATTTTCCACTTGTCCAGTATATTTAGCTTTATTTAGAAATCGCCTTTCCTAATAATGTGCTAATTAGCAAGTTTCACAATGAATGCAGCTAAAGTAAAAAGTCTCTCTGAGAGCGAAGAGAGGGGTGGGGTCAGCAGAGCTCATTAACATTTAAAGGAAAATGCTACAAATCTGCATGCTCTGAAAAGAGCTGTTTTTGACAGGGTAAAAAAGGTGTTTTTTACACTACCATTGAGAAATTTTAACCAAACTATGTTACAGACTTTTCATTAAGGCCCTAAAGAATCATATCAACTTGTGGAAAATGGGCATCCTATGACCCCTTTAAATCGGCAGAATGTAATGTTATGAAATGGTAAAAAGATAAATAATATAGTATATGACACCATTAACACAGATCATCTCTGTGGTATTTGTAAGATGTATTAATCAGACGCATTTGATTTAGGGTTTCTGTAATGACTTTTCTCAGCGCTAGACTCTCACCTCATGTATATTTAATTGAAGACACGGCAGCGTCATTTATATTTCAGTCCTGACACTCCAATAGCAGCTTCCTCTGCTGCTCTAGACTTACTGAGGTGTACTGATCTTTAAACATCCTCATTTTCATGTAATGCCTTGAAAAATGTGAGGTGAGGAGAGTCTCTTCCTACACACACCCTCAATCAATATGATCAGATACAGGTAGTGACATCTTAATCTTACAAACAAACAAACAAAAAAATAAATGAATAAATAAATAATAAGCTACATACAGTATCTGCACTAAAGTACTAAGAACAAATAATCAGAAAATTACTTGTAATTAGACCATGTAAAAATACCACAACACAAGTAAATGATGTGTGAAAAGCTCAGGTGCGTGTTCCAGACATTGCACATATAAGAACAATACAATTTACCTATGTACCTAACGTACCTGGGGGCACTTTTTAGCGAGACGCGAAATACTGCAGTTCCAAAAAAAATGATCTATGGGTTTTCATAGACGGTAGATTTGTTCGGTAGCTCACGGAGTACGGAGACGTACTTGAGAGGCGAGGACCTCTGATTTGAATGCCGTGTAACCATGGTTCGACAAAACTCAAATCTGCATATAAGTAAGTTCAAATGACACGGTTGCATCAACAAATGCGTTTTTATATCAGTATTGCATTTGTTAACACTATCGGGTAGGTTAAGGGTTGGGTTTGGTGTAGGGCATATTTCCAACACAATAGAGCATTAACTTTTAGCGACAGTCCATGGATATTTTAATTCTGAACCGCCGCAATACATACCAGAAGCAACATAATAAAAACACAGCAATACGTACCTATATCAACATAATAAAAATGTGCCAGGGTTCACGTATTGAACCCGTGTTTTAGCGCCACTCAGTGGACATTTCTCTTTGAAACTGCGACGAAACGTGCAGTAAGGTACATAAAAACAGTGTTACACAAAAAGTACACAGAGGTACGTATATTTATGAGATCAGGTTTCAATTTACAATTAACAATGATGTACAATATACATATATACAATGTACACATAAGTACATATATGCACGGTGTTGTATATATAAACAGATAAATAGCTATGTACTGTATACACAGACAGTACTGACATTAGAATCGACAATACAATACGTAAACATAATATACTTTACACCAGGAAATTGACTTATGGTAGGCATATACATAGTATATATAATGTGGATATGTGTGTTGTATTGTTATATTAATTATATATTTGTGCAACAGTTGTAGTGCATCAGTTGTAGTTTAGCAGTCTGATGGACTGAGGGAAGAAGCTGTCCCGCAGCTGACTGGTGCGGGCCCTGATGCTTTTGTAGCGTCTGCCTGATGGCAGTAGTGAGAGGAGACTGTGACAAGGGTGGCTATGGGCTTTGATTATCTTGAATGTTGTAGATGTCCTGGGGGAGGGAAGGTCACCTCCAGTAATTTGTTGGGCTATTCATATTACTTACGGCCCAACACATTATTGGGATAATATTACTCATTATCCCAGGCCTGACTTCTGACTATCATCATATTCTGCCAAAGACAACCACCCAATCAAACAAAAAGTAATGCCTAATTGACATGTAAAATAAATCCCTTGTTGCATTGTCTGACATTGCATTACTACATGTAATCATTATTTTTTTATTTTTTTATTTTTAGTACATGTAATCACGTTTGTAAAGTATTCACTGGAATATACAAAAAAAAGGCATTAGCACGTTTTTATTTGAAACTCAGGCTTTTGAAAAATATGTGCCTGTGTCGACATTTTGCAGCAGTTTCAAAATGAAATGTCCTGTAGGTGGCGCTAAAAAGTATGTTCAGTTTTTCGCCCAATCAAATTGACATTGCTGTGACAATGTTGTATTACACTGGCCCATGCAAATATTGTTGCAGTTCATAAATCAAATGCCTGTGAGTGTTAATGCTTTATCAAGTTTGAAAAATCATCTACATTGAAAATCGAATGTACCACCTACACTAAACCAATAGTATTAAAGAGAAAAAAATGAGATGAAAATACATTTGCTGAAGCAGCCATGCTACTTGATCCTGTTTTTTACACGAGTTTGAGCTCTTTTGTCGAACTGTGTTTCACAGGACTCATATCCGTGTGCTGCACATCACAAGTGCAATGCTGTACCAGGTGCGCATCCGAGCAAGTTGACTACATCAGAAGATCCATACATATGGTTATGTGATGCAAATGTCAAATGTGTTAGTTTACAAATCATGCACTATCGTAAACGTGTTTTGAGCTCATGACATTGTGATAGGAACTGCACTAATATGAGTGTTCATTTATTGATATTCTGCTGACTTAATCATACTTGGTCGTTGGTGTTTTACTGCCTCCAGTGTTCATTTGAACTGGGATCTGCAGTGAATTGTACAATATAAGTACATTTTTGGAGTTCTGCAAAACATTTTAGTAGAGCCCAATTTTCCTGTTTTTCTTGTTATCATTTCTGGGATGTTTATTTAATGTATAATTAGTTTAGTGAATGTCTCGTATAACTAACTGTAGAGTTCTGTTCTAGGCTGTTACATTGATATAAAATGACTGATTATCATGCCACCACTAGAGCAGATATTTGATGAGGTTTTTGTCTGCTCTGTGCAGTAGAAATGCTCATGGCATGAATCATGCATGGCTGTCCCTCTGCTTGCTAATGAATGAACTCCCCAGTCGAGCATGTTGACTCTCATACCGCCCGCTTCTTCTTCCAGCACAATCCCAAGGATGTGCTGACAGATGTGTCAGTCTTAAATTTAAATGTGAGGAGAGTCGTCACTGTGTTTGCGACACTCATGAGTGGGTTTCTTTTGATCAGCGGTCTGATGCAAGGAGCAATTGAATTAAGAAGACTGAAAATTAGTATTCACTCATTTGATATGCTTAGCTTCTGATCTGTGATTAAAATCTAAATCATAAAAATAAAGAGAGAAGAATGTTGAGTGATGAGTGTCAAGAATGTAGATAAGCCACACTAAAGCAAGTAAAAAAGTGACCAACTTTATAAGAATTGTGACTTGTACGTTGTACTAAAACGTTTTGTATAAAAATGCTAATTTGTTGTTGAATTGCGTGTTCAGTTTATTTTAGTTTTGTTTCTTTGTTTTGTTTCTTTTTGTCATAGTTTTTTTTTTTTCACCAACTACTGTCATGAAATGTGTAATACAATGTGTTTTAGTCATTTTTACAATGGGGAATGGATGGGGATTGTTTTGACAACGTTGTCTGTACGCAAAACTTTTCAAAAATGCAAAAGAAAAAAAAACTCTGTGGTAACATTTTAGTATAGGACCAATTCTCATTATAAACTAGTTGCTTATTAGCATGCCTGTTATTATCATATTGGCTGTTTATTAGTACTTACAAAGCACATATTCTGCATCAACATATTCTACATCCCTAATTCTGCCTAATACCAAAACTTAACAACTACCTTACTAACTATTAATAAGTAGCAAATTAGGAGTTTATTGAGGCAAAAGTCATAGTTAATGGTTTGTTAATATCGAGAATTGGACCTTAAAATAAAGTGACCAACTTCACTTCAAAAAAGGAAAAATTAAGCAAAATTACATAAGATATTAAGTTTTGTTTTCTGGGAAAAAAAAAAAAATCAAAATGTTGTTAGTTTTTGCTTAAAACAAGTATATGTATCTGCCAGTGGGGTAAGAAAAAATAGTCTTAACTCAAAGGCAAAATGTTATTATTTTTATTGCCCATTAACAGATTTTTTTTCTAGTTTTACAAAAAAAAAAAAAAACTAACAAAATTATGATTTTTTTTCCGACAGAAAACAAGACTTAATATCTTATGTTATTTCACTTCTCATGTAAATATATCTAGATCCAAGAATGTTTCGATATTTGTAAAGCAAAATAAGACAAAAATACTAAGTAGGAAAATATTTTTTACAGTGTTTTCTATATGTTGTTTGTTATGCAAATGTACCCTTAGAAGACTTGAGATATTTCACAATACTCTAGTAGTAGTAGTGATTTTATGGCATCTTTTATGGGAAGGATCTAATAATGCACCAAAATTATAGTTTTTATTAATACACTGAAGCCAAAAATAAAGTTAATTCAGTAGCTTAGAGGAAAAAAACAATCAAACAAAATAATAATAATAATAATAATAATAATAATAATATACTCTGTTGCACAAATCCATATGCTATTTTTATTTGTCACATGGATTATTTTAGTGTTACAACAACTGAAAATATTCAGTTAAAACAGCATAGTATAAAAGAAAAGAAAAAGAAAAGCATTAGCTAAAACAGTCATGTTTAATTAGTGCTTTTTCAGTGATAATAACATACAATTGTTGAGAACACATCTTGAACAGTATAAGGAGTTCAGTTATTTAATTATGAACTCTCTCATAACAATTTGTATTTTATGTTTTGGTGAATTGAATGCTAATTTGTATGAATTTGTACAATCTCATTTGTTTGTTTCGTATGATCTGTTTGCACCCCATTTTGTGTAGGGGTAGACCTTAATGCATACTTTTTTTTACTAAAAATCTGACTTTATTATTATTATTATTCACATTGTACGAATTCATGCCAACTCAACACCTTATAAAATAGTTACATTCTCCTGTGAGATTGGGTTGTGATTACCCAAATTTAATTGCCGAAACTTTTCGGTTTTCAGCTAAATGAAAACATGCCATTTTCAAGAATTGACTCTTCAAAAGCAGATCTTTGATTTGTGGGTATAGACTGCCAAAAGACAACATATAATGATGTATGAAACCAAGTTGAAACTATCAGTGAAAGGCCAGAGGGAAGTTTTATTAGGTTTCTTTGTTCCCATAAGAGATCTGTGTGTTGTAATGCTGTGTTAAGCAGCTGCATTACTGGTAAACAACATGCACATCGAATCCACTCACAATTTTAGTGTCTCCTGTGGTTACAGACGGGAATGACTCACTGTCTAATTTTTCGTCTTTATTGTCATCTCTCGATTGCTTTGCCACAAATCAACTGACGTCCAGCAAAACCAATGACTCATTGAGTCCATTTAAGAGGGAAGCTCTTCAACCACTTAGTAATAACTCAATAATACCAAAGAAATGTGCCCAGCCAATATGGAGTCAGAATTGAAATTGATTTTATCATTATCAGTTACTTTCGTCTCGGCCTTGTAATGAACCCTTCATCGATTGTTCTTGTTTTCAAAATTCAACTTTCTATTCCCACACCAAACACGCCATTAACAGACTCTCTGGAAACTAATATGCAGTACAGAGAGAAACGCACTAAACATTGCCATTCAGATTGCACATAAAGAATTCAACAGAATTAATTTTATTGATAACGAAGGCAGGCCTTGATTTGCTTTGGAAATGGTTATTTGATAAAATTTCCAAACGTTTTTTTTTTTTTTTTTTAAAGGGAGAACTCCGGGATTAAGTCTCTCTAAAGAAACAAATGTATCCGATTCCTATGGACTTCCACACATTAGACAGAAGCTCATTTAAAGACATTGTTTGTACTTCGTACACAACCAATCACCGGGTCTGCATATGACCCTAACAAACAGAATGGAGGAAAGATTGCAGTTTTTGACTTTGGCTTCCCACTCAGAAACACACCTGACAATCGGTCAGCTAGATTCCAGGCAAGCTTGAAATGTTTTGATCAATGTGAATGGAATGTGTTTCACACTGGCAGAGCTTCACTGACAGACATTGCAACCTCGGACTTTGTTTCACAAACTCAAAACATACAAATGTGTGCTTCGCTTGGATTTTAGAACACAAAAAAAACAGTGGATGTGCTTCAACTCAAGCGTAATGTACGGTAAGCGTTCAATCACAACAGCAATGACTGTCCGCTCTCTGATTCAAGACGTCTTTTGAAATAGTCTACAAACACAATGAGGACATTTCACTCTAGCGACTTCTATCAAATCATCACTGCAGGGCTTGTTCCAGCAGTTTCAGAGGATTCTATTATTTTTTCCGAAGTTGAATTTTATATCTAAATGAAAGTCCTGTGGTCATTCACTGGTCTGTGAGGAAGTTGTTATTTCCAGACAAATGTCTCCTCTGTCATAACACTCAAATCTCCCACTCGCGCCACCTCGAGACCCTTCGTGCCAGGTTTTGATGTCAATGATGTCAAATGCTTTAGCTCTCTTGTGTCTTAAATTGTGTCATGACATGTCATGTTGAAATGCGTGTTTTTTGTAAGCGGTTTCAGGACCCTGACAAAGGGGAAGCCTGAGACTTGACTGTACTGCAGAGCAGGACTGAGAACGTGCAGATGCACACACACATACTCACGACTGCCGGCATACATATTACAGCAAGCATGTTTGCATTGGGTGTTTTGTTATTAAATGTTCATTACATATATTCAGTAATAGCATTTAAAGTTTGATGGAGGTGTTCAAAATGATGTTGACCCAACAATAAACTAAACACAGCAACACACAATAAAGACATAGCAACAAAATATGGAAAAAAAAGAATAATAACAAAATAATAAATAAGTAAACTTAATGGATGGATGGATGGATGGAACAGAATACTGTTTGGGGGCGGTCAGATTTTTTAATATTTTTGAAAGAAGTCTCTTTATGCTCACCAAGGCTGCATTTATTTGACCAAAAAATATAGTAAAAATAGTAAAAATGTGAAATAGTATGACAATTTAAAATAGCTGTGAAAATGTTCTATGTGAATGTATGTTAAAATGTCATTTATTGCTGTGATAAAAGCTGAATTTTCTGCATCATTACTCCAGTCTTCAGTGTCACATGATCATTCAAACATCATTCAAATATGCTGATTTGCTGCTCAAGAAACATTTCTGATTATTATCAATGTTGAATACGGTTGTGCTGCTTCATATTTTGTAGAAACTGATACATTTTTACAGGATTCTTTGATGAATAGAAAGTTCAAACGAACAGCATTTATTTGGAATAGAAATATGTGTAACATTATAAATGTATTTACTATGACTTTTGATCAATTTATTGTGTCCTTTCTGAGTAGAAGTCTTTATTTATTTTACTCATTCAAAAAAATACTGACCCTAAACGTTTGGACAGATTGATTGATTGATTGATTTATTGATTGATTTACTTACTTACTTACTTTTGACCACTTACAACATAATTACTGATGGATAAAATCAAATTCAGTCTCTAGAAACAGAAGAATGACAGAATTGATTGTGAAGTTAAATGAATGGAAAACGAAGAAGTTTGAAAATGATGAAAACAATGTTTCTAAGAACAGCCATTCAGTCATATTTTCTTTTAAGGATACCGGACAACCAATGTTATGCCTTTCACTTCTACTCTTCACTGCTGCTACAAAAAAATACCCACATTTTACTTATTCTGAGACTGAACAAACTAGAAATGTTTTGTTGGCCCATCAGTCTGCACTGTTCAATGAATCCGTTCTGTATGTTGTTCCTGTTCCATCAGACAAGAGTGTCTGCTCTCTCTGAATACATGGTGACATTTCAGCAGGATCTTCAGCAGGGGACTGAACCGTCTGAGAAATAGTCCCTGGCATGTCATGACAGCATATATCCAGCACACATCACAAACCTGAAATGAGGCCTGACACAGAAAAACACCAGCATAGGAAATGACACTCACCCTTACTGATGTGAGTTTGGCATCAACATCATGAATCAGGTCAGATGGTGGCAACAAACAACAAAACATTTCAACTGGGATAGGAAAACGGAAGTTCAACTGTGTTGAACTGGATTTATTTATTTATTGATTGATTGATTGTTTGTTTGTCTCTGTGTGTCTGTCTCTCTCTCTGTTTGTTTGACATTGATTAGATTTTGTGTGGACAAGAAAGAAAGAAAGAAAGAAAGAAGTACAAATGTTGTGATGTCACAATGCTAGAATTACTAACTTTCTTAATTTACCTTGAAAAATATTGAGATTCCACACAGATGTATACAATTTTAATAACATAAATTAATAATAATAATAATAGCAAATGCATTATTAATATATCAGTACATATACTAGTACTACTACTAACAACAACAACAATAAACATTATTATTATTTTCTCTAAGAAAGAATATATTACTATTACAATACAACTAAAAGAAAATATCTAAAAACAAAACAAATACTATTTATTTATGTATCTATGTATGTACAGTGGGTACGGAAAGTATTCCGACCCCCTTAAATTTTTCACTCTTTGTTATATTGCAGCCATTTGCTAAAATCATTTAAGTTAATTTTTTTTCCTCATTAATGTACACACAGCACCACATATTGACAGAAAAACACAGAATCGTTGACATTTTTGCAGATTTATTAAAAAAGAAAAACTGAAATGTATGTACGTACTTGTGTATGTATGTATGTATTTATTTAGTTATTATGCAGTAGTAAATTAAAGTAGATATGTCTTAATTTCTTCACTTGCAAGAGTTTAAATGCTGTAATTATATGTCTACAAAAATGTTGAAAATGATGTGAACAGAGCGGGATGAATTACATTCAACAGCTCAATGTGCAGTTTCAGGGGTTTGTTCAAATCAGTATGAGCAACAGTAAGTTGCTTTAACCGGCACCATTAATAATGTATTCTTTATTTAATGTGTCATTAAGCAGACACTTTCTTATACAAAGCGACTTGCACTTACTACTAGACAGCGTCCCTGGGGCAACCTGGATCCCAGTATTGCTCCGGTCCATTAATCACGTCTTCCAGGCCTTGAACACAACAAGCTTTGAGTTACTAGCCCAGATTTTCACCCACTAATCTACTGCTGCCACAGTCTACATGATGCAGTATATTCCAATAATGACTGCTGATATTTCTTACCCTTGCCACCGAAACGTACTCTATTCAAGTATGTGAATGCAAATGCTTCTAGCTTAGCTCGATTTCACGCTTCATAATTCTATGTGTCACACTATGAATTCATAACCCTTGTGAAAATGAAGTGCACTTTAGCATACTTTTAAAAAGAGTATGTACAGTATTAAGGAAAGATTATACTTACTAAAATAATGTACTTACGTGTGAAGTGAATGTAATGTTTGCAGACACTTTTATTTGCATGGTATTGCAACTAAATGTTTTTTTTTTATTTTTTATCATAGGTTACATTCATATTACATTCAATTAGCTGAATTGTAGAGTGCTTTTTATGCACACGTAAGTAGGACTTAAGAATATATTTATATGTAATGTCATAAATACTTCTATTGTGTTTGAAATATGGTTAAATATTGGAGTTGCAATTTAATATGTCAAGTATGTAGCACTGCATGCTTGCAATGCCAAACATTCACATCTGTTTCTAGTTTATTAAAGACATCACATCAGGAAATGGCCCACATTCAGTAGTTCAAGGTAATCACAGCATGAAAGGGAACTTGGAAAAACATGATAAAACACAGTCTGATCTAATCAGTGTAGTTTAATTAAAACACTCCTCCTGGTAATATAAACGGTTATACACCATCATGTATTAGTTTTCTTTGCTCTGCAGGAACTAAAAGAGCTCCGTAATGAAATGCATTCATCTTCTGTATGGGAATGTGCAGAGGACATTGCCACAGGTGATGGTCTTTGCATTAATGATATTGATATCCTTTTATTCTTTTCATGAAAAAATTGTATTGTGCTCACTTGCATGGGCTTGAATTTAGAGTTCTTGGGTACTCGTATTTAATTGGATGCTTTCCTTGTGTTGCCGTCATCATTGATCCTTACGCTGGTCTGAGCAAGGTCAAATCTCTTATAGTTATACATGCACTTCATTTGGCAGCCGCAAAGAAATGTTGTCCAAGAGACATTAAAGATGTCGAGGCGATGGGCCAAAGCTGATCAAGGCCAATGCACTGTTTGCATTGCTTAATTGGTCCACAGCCAGCCATATTTTAACAATCTTCATGCTTTTTTAACTGAATAAATGTCAATGCTTTTACAATGAACAGATTCAAAGCAATTTAAATACTTTTTAAAAGTATTATAGTTTAAATAAAATCAAATACATGCAAATGACAAATCATAAACTATGCCATGATTTATTGAGTGCAGAAATCGTACCGGTTTCTTACTTGTTTCATTTATGTATAATTGGCAAACATGCATCACATTAAGTTTGTTAGTTTATGTTAAAACAGTGTTAACCAAAGGATATGCATTGAATATGCAAATACATTAATCTTAATTGTAAACATAAGTCTATGCAAAATAATGTGAGCACCTTGGGAAACTCTTTATTAAGGTGTTTTACCACCATTTGCCTGTAATACAGCTTCCAACCTTATTAAAATAGACTCATACAACTTTTGAATAGTCTCCAGCTGAATGTTGAAGGAGGGAATCTGCTTCTCACTTCTT
Organism: Sinocyclocheilus anshuiensis; assembly: GCF_001515605.1. NCBI lineage: Eukaryota > Metazoa > Chordata > Actinopteri > Cypriniformes > Cyprinidae > Sinocyclocheilus > Sinocyclocheilus anshuiensis. The sequence continues at coordinate 75,010 of NW_015555841.1, forward strand.
CTTTCCAAAACTGCCCACAGTAAGCCAGTCTGGTGATTGTTGGGTGATGTTAAATGTTAAATGTTCATCTTGGTGCTGTCCAGGTTTTATGACCATGATTCCATCTTTTTCACGTTTTTTTGCTGTGATTGCAGAAGTTGCAGCTCTTTCATAAATGTTGTATTTGTGAAGTTCTCTGTGGTTGGTTTTTGTGGAGGTGAATTTTGAGGTTCTCTGCCACCTTGGCTGGAGTATTTCTGTTGTTTGGACACAATCCTTCTTAGTGATTGATGGTTCCTATCATTCACTTTCAGTTTTTCGACCACATATCTTGTTCGCTGATGAAGTCTTGACGAGCTTTGTGGTCACAGTCATAATCATAACGACTGTACTTAAAACATCGGAAAATTGGGCTGTTACGATTAGAGAAGCTCCTGGAAAAGGGCTCCAATGATTTACCCTTTTTGGAAATTAGACAAATCAATCATTCCGTGGGCCGCTTTTTTTCTCCTTTTTAATTTAATTTTATTTAATTGTATTTTATTTTATTTTATTTTATTTTATTTTATTTTAAATTAAATTAAATTAAATTAAATTAAATTAAATTAAATTAAATCATTTAGAAGATACCACATGAAGCACATAGGTTACTTTTTTTTTTTTTTTCAGTGCAGGAATAGCTGAGAAACCACCATCGATACCCACATACAGTAGCATGTGCAAACAACCTCTGCCTTGCTGCCTTCGCAACAGCCTGGCAACCGCTCCCATTCCTGGCATAGTGATATTGATAAATGCAGCGCAAGGGTGAATGTGTGTGTTTGGATGGAGAGTGATGCCGCTCCATGTGTATATCCTGTCAGAGGAAGCACACGGTTTCGCTGTGGCCCCTCCGGGCACCATATGGCCCTCTTTCCTTCTCAACAGGAGAAGGCAGTGCGTCTGCTGTTGTTTCCAGCTCCTGGCAGAGATCGGGCAGATTTGTCTTGATTTCACTGATACAGATCACATAATGATGCTTTCCACTGAAGCCAAGTAAAAGGAAATTCACTGACAATATATCATGTGTAAATCTGCGCAGTGGTGCTGATATGATCATATTATTTATAATATATGATATTTGCAACAGCACAGTGGGTAGAGCGCATACTGATGATACATAAGAGATGTTCTTCTAATGGCGTTGATGTTTTTAATCCCACCTTATTGTGTCTCAATCCTGTCCCACACGACTGCAGTCCATCAATGAACTTCTTGTGAAGACAAAAGCTGCGTGTTTGACTGGAAGAAGCATAATAATGGATTATGGACTCGTACTTTAGCCAGAAGCAAAGGGGTGAAGTTAAAGTAAGGCTTTATAACTTCTTGTGAAGACAAAAGCTGCGTGTTTGACTGGAAGAAGCATAATAATGGATTATGGACTTGTACTTTAGCCAGAAGCAAAGGGGTGAAGTTAAAGTAAGGCTTTAGGAACAATTAGCAACCCAAACCAGGTCAAATCAAACCAACTAACAGTCTCAAAACAGTTTTCAGAGAGTTTTAGCATATATGGTTCCATGAAGAAGCTTTAACATGTTCTTTATAATGAAAAATGTTTCTTTTAAGAACTACTCATTGAAAGATTCTTTGGGGAACCAAAAATGGTTGGCCTGTGGCAACCATGAAACCACGTGTCACTATGGAGAAATCCTTTAAATGTTTTTTAAGTGCACTAGATCCTGTCATTGGACCAGTAATAAACCTATTCCAAAGGTTACAAAGTCTGAAGCTCAGCAGACATCATTACAGATCAGTTTATGTTGCTGTTGTTTTCTAAATTTGTTAAGCATTTATTATGTGACCACCTTTTCTGAATGAACAAACGCAGCAAAAATGAATTTTACTCTGCTGGACAAATGCTTCCATTACTTGACAGTCAGCTCATTTATTCCTTTCACTGCAACTACCGTGCTGTAAATTGTGGTTTGTTTGGTAGATCTTCACATAAATAAATAACAAAGTAGTGGGACTATTTCCGATGATCTTGTCAAATTTGGTTTTAAACACAAGTTCTGTCTAATGGTCTTCTGGTAATGTACATTACAATGTCAATGTATTTGGTCTTGACGGAATAGATATGCTACGCTGCTGCGGCAAGTCAGACTTGCTACTGTCAATACATCCACAACATGCTGCTGTGAGCATGTAAGAAATACTGCTGCTGCAAATATAACACACATGAAATAACCCCCATATAGAGTACATGAATCACCTCGTAGCAGATCTATACAGGTGGAGCTGGGGAAGGTGGAGGGTTTCTGAAGCAAGCTGCAACTGCTACTGCAAGCACTAATCATATAATTGAATGTTGAGCAGCGAGCTCATTGGCTACCGATACAGGAGAGAACCAATCAGCTGTGCCATGTGATAATGATGTCATTAGGTCAGATTGAGTTAGACCTATCGGACTGCGCCATCTAGAGTTTCATGCCAGAACTCTGTATTTATTCAACACTGGAAAACATGAGTGTATTTTTAACTGTAAAACATTGTAAAAACGGAGAGAAAAAATATTTAACCAGACATTTCATGTAATTTTACTGTAAAATGCTATTGACTGATTTATTTTTTTACTTCTTAAAAAACTGTACAATGTATAACTAGAAACTAATATTCCCATAATACCATGCGTGACATTCCACTTTTAAAAGTACTTTGTTTGAATAATCATGTTGATTTTCATGTTGATTTGTAAAAATGCAGCCAGTAACATAACTAGGAAATGTAAACAAATTCACAAATGACAAAACTGTTCAAATACTCAAACATGAATCTAAGAGTGAAAGATGCATATATGAGTCACACAGCGTTGTGAGCGATAAGCATCAGCGGATCGGTGAACGGGGACTGAACCAGTGTGCTGTAAGTCACTTTGGATAAGTTAGTGTCAGGTAAATACAGAAGAACAATTTTGTACTTTGCAAATGAGGTGCAGTTGCTCTGAGTTTCTCGTAAGCAGTTGCAATAGACAGTCCACCAGTCTGTACGTGAATGGACTGAAAAAGAGGTCTAGACTGGAGCTGGTTTCCCGGCTCTGCACACCGGATTAGAAATCTTAATGTGTGAATGATTATGACCTGCTTTCCTCTCCAGCGTGGTAGCTCTGCCCCACGAGATGCTGAGATGTGTAATCATTTGGCCAACTGCTACATTAATGGGATTTTGCTGCGTTTCGACAAAAGTCAATGTACTTTGCAGATAAAGCTACTGTTTATCCTTTTAATGTGTCACTTTAAATACATTAGGCCTTTTTGGCTGCCTGCCCTTGTAATCCTGCATGAATAGTGGCAAGACAAACCATTTATAACTTCAGCCATAAACATCAGCAGCATTGTTTTCCATAATGATGCTAATTTTCTTGTAGGGAGGGAGTTTTTTGTGTCGGGCCCAGGCTAAATTGTATTATCGCTGAATGGGATTGCATTAAAAGCGTAAAGCAAGTAGTGGAGGTTTATGAGTGCGTGATAATAGGATGTAAAATGCACGTCACCTTGGTGACAGAGGAGAGAACAGCCAGTGAGCGCGCACAGCATAATAGAGAAGCGTATAGATGGTCATGTATAATCTTTCATTTTTTTATTTTTTTAAATTAGGGATGGGGGGAGGTGCAATTAATTTTCTACCATTTACAAGTTTCAAAATATTTTTTTTCTAATGTTACTTAATATCAATGTTGTTTGAATAAAAAAGCCATACTTCACCTTTTGGTGGCAAGTATTTTGGTCAGTCAACACACTCTTCCAAGCTTTCAGCCAACTCAAAATGGGTGATGAAAATAATTCAGTCCACAGCTATTTCATTTGGAAAGAGCTGCTCTCCTACAGCGTCATTAATAATGAACACTTTCAGTACAAGATCCACACAGTCAGCTATAATTACTTTATTATTTATTTATTTTTTTTATCATATTGGTTGACTAAATTGGGAAGAAAAGAAAATAAATTTCAAGGTTTACAGTGGATTCAGTGGATTTTTTTCTTCAACTGTATTAAACTATCTACTGCAGTAAAATAAGACACACAATGGCAATCTATAACCAAATCTTAATATATATTAAATTAAAATGTGGTTTAAAATTGTTTAAAAATCGTGCAAATGGAAAGTAAATGAATGAATCAATGAATCAATCAATCAATCACACCCACTGCTCTGGGTGTGTGTTCACAGTGTGTGTGTGTGTGTGTGTGTGTGTGTTCGCTACTCACTGTTGTTTGTGTGCACTCGGATGGGTTAAATGCTTTTTTTATTTTATTTTATTTCATTTATTTATTTATTTATTTTTATGATGTCAAATTTGACATCTATTTAATCTGCAGCAAAATATCCATTGAACTTAATTGACCACTGTGACAAAACATTGTATCTCTGGAAGAAAAGAAAAAAAAAAGAAAAAAAAGACAATTGACTGGATGGTGATTTCATCATTTTATACCTAAATAGAGTCAGATGTGAACGTGAATTTACAGTGGACTATTATTGTTTACATTATTGCATTAACGTTGCCCAGCATTAAATATTTGCATTAATTATTGTCGGGATTTTAGAAAGTCTACTTAAACTGAAACAGTAGTCTAAAACACCAAGATCAGCCGAAAAGCAAAACAATTGTTTTGTTTCTTTGGAATAATGTGCCTTGATAAATGATGCACAATATGAGCAGATATGCATATTAAGAAAGTAAATATAGGGCCAGTTTTGTTTTCCTACTGACTTTAAAGATAACCCAAAATAATAATTAATTTTATCTGCCTACATCATATCATAAATAGAGCATCAGATGCTAGCTAAATCTTTTTTCTTTGGATGGTTTTCATGAGGCGAACAGCTAAAAGAGGAAAAGCTGCTAATCCCATTTGTGTCAGTGCTGTTTGTTTGTTTGTATGCCAGCGTCTGATTGATACCCACCTGAAGTGACGCCACCTTCATGAGTGACTGGTGGCTGACTTATTGAAGTGGGTTTGAGTTAGTTTGGAGCCAGAGGCTGTTGCCGAACAAACACACAAACAGTGGCAATGTCGCCGTCGTCTTTCTGGAATGATGTCAGAATGAATGACACATGTTTACTGGTGACTATGAGACACAGCCGTGAGCAGAGATTTCATTTCAGAAGACAAGAGGAAGGTATTTATAGATGCATTTCTGTTCACATTAATTGCTAGTGCTGTGTCTCATTATAAAGCTCTTTGCTTTCATTTCAGGGCTTGTTAGCATCGAAACAGCTCAGTAGAAGTCACAACACTCGTATGCTGAAGAAAAATAACAGCTGTGCAATTTGAACTTAAAGGAATAACTCACCCAAAAATGAAAATTTGCTGAATATGTTCTCACCCTCAGGCCAACCAAGATGTAGATGAGTTTGTTTCTTCACAGAAACAGATTTGGAGAAATGTATCATTATATCACTTGCTCCCAGTGGATCCACACCACTCCAGTCTATCAAATAATGTCTTGAGAAGCCAAAAGTTGCGTGTTTGTAAGAAACAAATCCATCATTAAGCTGTTTTTAACTACAAACTGTTGCTTCTGGCTAAAATGTGAGTACATTATCTATAATAACGCTTTCTCCAGTGAAAAGTCCATCTCATATGATTCAGGAGAGAAATATGATTGTGGTTTATTAGTACTAACTGCTATATAGTTTAATTAAGCGTAATACATAATGTACAATCAGTTTGGACCCACCTAGAGTTTACTTTGCTAAAGCAAGGCTGGCGGTACATTACCCCACTTATTACATGATGCTTACTGAATACATAAATAAATGGACTTGAAATATTAATTGGAGTTGTTATTTTTTTCATGTGAAATGAGAGCACAGAGTGATGCAAGAGAAATGAGATGAGTACAGATGAAGTACAAATGTAAAACATTTTTTGCTGAGACTCAATTTTACAGTTCTGCTATATAGTTTAATTAAGCGTAATAAATAATGTACAATCAGTTTGGACCCACCTAGAGTTTACTTTGCTAAAGCAAGGCTGGCGGTACATTACCCCACTTATTGCATGATGCTTACTGAATACATAAATAAATGGACTTGAAATATTAATTGGAGTTGTTATTTTTTTCATGTGAAATGAGAGCACAGAGTGATGCAAGAGAAATGAGATGAGTACAGATGAAGTACAAATGTAAAACATTTTTTGCTGAGACTCAATTTTACAGTTCAACATAATTATGCAAAATTATTTTACCATAGAATGCTGTACTGACATATCAGGACCAGTAATAAGATAATGTATCATTATTTTATTTAGCTAATTTAGTGGGAAAACAGTGTGGAAAACATGCATTGGCTTATGTAATGATGGTTCATCAAAGCATCACAACATTTGTTGATTCGGAAAGTGACAGAAGTTTCGACAGTCAGAGCAAAACATTCTTACAACAGGACGATTTACACATTTGTCACATTTTAAAACATCAGAGCCTGATATTCATGCTGTGAAGCACCTGAGGACAGATATTCTGATGTTTTCTGTGGTTTGTAATATACTCTAATTGACATGGACAGGAACTCTGTGCAGCTCTCACAGGAACAGTTCAGTCAGATCTTTTACTGTCTCGATCTGCATCACTGCGCTCACAACAGGCTGAGGGACAGACATTGTGTGATGCATTTTCTTATTAGTAGCATGTGCTGGGGCAAGCATCACTATTACTGCTGCTCAAACAAACCCCTAAACCAAACATATTAAACATCAGGGCAAATCTCATCCTGCAGCGTTTATGAATGATTCTGATCACTAAGTGATCAGATGCACTGCTTTCATCTGCTAAAGATAAAACAGGACAGTGTCCATGTTTTAAACTGTATTTTATTTTATGCAACATAATTTAAATAAATAAATACATAAATAAAACAAAAGGTTAATTATCACTTTTTATTTCACAATTCACAATTCTGACTTTTTTCAATTTTTTTATTTTTAATGTTTTATTTCTATTGTTTTTGTGAGACAAAAAAAAAGAGAGAATTGTGAGATATGAACTCAGAATTGTGAGAAATAAAAGTCAGAAATGTGAGTTTTCTTGCGATTCCAAGTTTACATCTCACATTGATCAATTTATATCTCACAATTCTTTTTTTTTTTTTTTTCGGCCATGAAATATGTATGACCTTTTATCTAAAAATGCTGGCTGTTCTTCTCAGAATTGCGAGTTTATATCTTGCAATTCTGTGTTTATATTTCACATTTCTGAGTTTATATTGTAATTCTGTTTATATTTCACAATTTTGAGTTTATATCTCGCAATTCTGAGTTTATTCCAAATTCCAACAAGGAAATAAATTAAAAATAAATAAATACACACACACACAAACAAACAAATATATATATATATGAAGAGTTCAGATGCAAAATTCAGTTCAGAGTTCAGTGCCATCTGAAATTTTCATCTAAAATTTGCATTTTTATCCGGCTCCTATGCGAAGGTTCAGTAATTTTACTTTAATGGCAATGTATAGGTCCTTTTCTGTGATATTAAAATGAAATAACTGAACATAAATATAGGAGCCTTATAAAAATGCTCATTTTAGATGAAAATTTCAGATGGCACTTAGAGACTTTTACATCTGAACTCTTCATATATATATACAGTGGGTACGGAAAGTATTCAGACCCCCTTAAATTTTTCACTCTTTGTTATATTGCAGCCATTTGCTAAAATCATTTAAGTTAATTTTTTTCCTCATTAATGTACACACAGCACCCCATATTGACAGAAAAACACAGAATTGTTGACATTTTTGCAGATTTATTAAAAAAGAAAAACTGAAATATCACATGGTCCTAAGTATTCAGACCCTTTGCTGTGACACTCATATATTTAACTCAGGTGCTGTCCATTTCTTCTGATCAGCCTTGAGATGGTTCTACACCTTCATTTGAGTCCAGCTGTGTTTGATTATACTGATTGGACTTGATTAGGAAAGCCACACACCTGTCTATATAAGACCTTACAGCTCACAGAGCAAATGAGAATCATGAGGTCAAAGGAACTGCCTGAAGAGCTCAGAGACAGAATTGTGGCAAGGCACAGATCTGGCCAAGGTTACAAAAAAAATTCTGCTGCACTTAAGGTTCCTAAGA
>NW_015555841.1:83841-87651 GCF_001515605.1 Sinocyclocheilus anshuiensis
ATATTATTTTATATATTAGCTCACAATTCTGACTGAGAAGATCTCAACACACTAATAAAAACAAATGTAAATATACATGACCACATCCCCAGAGTTTAATTACAAGAAATATACTTTGGATAAGTGGCTCTGCAGGCAATATTTACACGTTTATTTTCTGTAAGACCGTGACCCTGTTAATGACTTGTGACTGTGTGCTCTAATTGTGAGCATGTATTAACCCACCTCTCCCTCATAATTAATGTTTAATTTCACATGAGGATGAGATGATCTCTCACCACTGAGATGGCAGAGGAGAACTAAACGAGCATTTCTGTCAGATCCAGTGAGTCCCACAACCTGCCTTCATTAGCAGCAGGTCTCAGTAATGGCTGGAGACTTAATACATAACATTAGCAGAAAGAGCCCATGTCGCACACATATTACAGAATTACAATGCAAACGGAAACACGGCTCTGTTGGGCGTTGGTAATTTTGTGCATTTTAATAAAGCTCATGCCCCTGAATGGCAGCGATTCCATTTCAGCGTATAATAAGATGTCCACGTGGCGTTAAACTGAGCTAATATTTAATTTGAAAAGAGTGCAGTGAAGCATGGATCTAATATGAACATTTTGCTAATACTGTGCGCTGAAATTGTTCATTATTCTTGAGGTGGCTCTTATCTTTTAATATTTTTTGTCATACAGAGGCTCATTGAGCCCTACCAATGATGACAATTCATATTTTGCACTTAAATACCTGTTAATGTCATAATAATAATAATATTATATATATATATATGAAACATGAAAAATGTTTACCAACCCCAAACTTTTGAATGGCATCACTATTGAAATGTCATGAGAACAGCTTTGTAAAGACTTTGCAGTCAGAGAATATGTACCATGCTAAACTAGATTATGACTGGTGCAAGAAACCTCAATTAATATTGACACTGACATTGTGTACAGTATAATAGAGGAGATCATTTAAAATCTCACATAATTTGTGCCTAACACTTCAAAAGAAATGCTTTACAATAAAATTTTCTGTGCATTGTTCTGTTTTCGTGCTCTCATAATCACTTGTTAGTGTCTCATTAGTGTCTTGTTAGTGCAGGAACTGTGCAGTGTTGCATTTTTGATTTTTATTTTTTCTTCTTTCCAAAAATATATTATGCTCTTAATATGAGTAGAAATGAATGCCAGTTCAAACATATTTTTTGGTAAGACTTTAGTTTAGGGACCAATTCTCACTATTAACTATTTGTTTAGCATGCATATCACTAGCACATTGGCTGTTTATTAGTACTTATAAAGCACATTTTAATGTCTTATTCTGCAAGCAATGTTTTTTTTTAATGTAGATGTGTTACAGAACATCTTCTCAAACTGCAACCACGTGGGGCTAGAATTGTCACACATAGTTGTTGTAACACACGATGATGAAAAAGATCAAGTAAAAAGTCTTTAATAAAGTCACACTCAGAAGGTAAATCTAACAGATAGAGACACAATAGTACAACTCATGGATTAACAAGAACAGACAACTGAACACTGAAACGACTGCAAATTCAATATCAAGCAAATGAGGGAAATAATGACGCACACCTGTGAGATTAAACGAATCACCAGGACAACTGGGCTGCGTTCAGCCCCGACAAAACGGTGCAAAACATTTTTTAAATGGAAACGGTGGTGCGTTGAACACCCTGTTTTGATGACGCAAGAGTTGCAACTATGGCAGCTGAGAAGGCCATTCTTTGTGTCCTTTTTGAAGAATTTTCGGAGCCTGATGAAATCGGTATCAATACGTGTTTAATACTGCAAAATACGCTCGATGTTACAGTCACTGGCATTTTTGACACACCCACCAAACAAGAGAAACGTATCTCAAACCCCGTTGTACACCGTTTCCAGGAAACATGTCATTCAAACCGGAAACCGTAGCAAAACGTTGCGCACCGGTTTGAGCTTGAACTTGCCCCAGATAAGTAAGTGGGAAGCCTGAACAAAGGAAGACAGGAAACTAATGAAAACAAACTAAATATCCATGATAATGAAACTAACTAAACAGAACCGTGACAAGAATGTCCGTTTGAAGAAGCCATGCAACAAAGTAAAGCTCTTATATTTGAGGCCAAGTGGTAATGCTGAAAATTAGGTAATGGAAGTCCAGCAGCAGTTTGACACGTTTGCACAATTCTTTGATGTATACAGGGATTTGTTTGCTCCAAATATAGCTAGATATCAATTTATGAAAAGGGATTTTGTTAGAAAAACAGGAATAGGCTACACCACAACAGAACAAGAAATTTAGAGAGTACGCTCATGCTAATCCTGCCCCTAATAATAAATGGAAGTAAATTCCAGTCTTTTTTTCAAATTGATTAGAAGTGGGGGAAAATCATGTGTTACCCATGTTCCCAGGTATCTAATTTTATTAGGGCTTATTTTAAAAGGAAAGTTAGTTAGTGGAATCAGATGAGGTGTAAAACCATAGGCATAATCTCACTCTTCTGTAAATTGATTTTAAACCCAGATATTTTACCAAAGATATTGCCAACAGTTCTAGCAGATTTGGGAGACTAGTGAGAGGATCAGACATGTAGATACAGTAAGCATGTCATCAGTATACATAGATATCTTACGTTCAATGCCTCCTCTGTCCGCACCTTTGAACTATTAATAATAGAGGCGAGAGGGGACAACCCTGCCTGCTACCTCTCTGTAATGTAAAAAATTAAGATATGTTGTTGTTTGTGCAAACTGCTGCTTAGGGAGAGGAATAAATTATTTTAACCCATTGAGCAAATTTCGACTCAAACCAAATTGTTTCAGGGTATAAAAAAGGCAATCCCATTCAACACGTTTGAATGCTTTTTTTAACATCTAACGCTAATAATAATTCAGAGGTATCACAAGGGGTAGTATGATAAAAAAAATATTAAATAAAAAAAAACAATAATAGTAATTGCCGAACCTTAATAAATCCAGTCTCATCATCCCAAATGAAGGATGGTAAAACTAATCTGTGAGCCAACATTTTGGCCAATAATTTGCCATCTAATTTTAGAAGTGAAAATGGGTCGATAAGATCTACATTCCAATGGATTCCTGTCTCATTGTTAAAGGCAGTAGTCCAGAAGTGAAAGAATCCTCATAAACTGCTAGCAGGATTGGATTTTTAAATTTCTTTAAAAATTCATGTGGGAAACCATCTGGCCCGGGAGCCTTAGAATTTTGCAGAGAATGCACTGCATCCTTGATCTCTTCAATAGACAATGGTTTCTCTAGATATCATCTTTGCCTAAAGCCTTCTACACACTACACAATTTTAGCAATCCTATAATGTCATTACAAATCGCACTGTGCGACATGGATCTAATAATCTTGGGTAAGACATGTATTGAGACTGTACTATGATAACTTGTAGGCTACGACGCAAGTTACTATTGAAGAATAAAACGTCATTGGCATGCGCTAATGGTAAACAAATAGAGCATGACAATGCACAGTTTGGCAGTTGTACTTTTCATGTTTGCTGAATCTTACCAGTTATTTCTCCATGTTCATACATTTTGGACTGTACCTCCTTAATAAGATTATCATTATATCTTGTGGATAGAAGGTTATATACTGTTTGAAGGGCAAATCTTTGTTTAAAAAACTCAGCTGATGGGGTTTGGGCTAGTAATGTGTCCAACTGTAGAATATCACTGGTATTTTAGTTTATCAATATGGGCTGTTTGAGCTTTCTTCACTTGAGAGCTATATGTTATAATCTAAAACCCAGTATATAGGCTTTCATTGACTCCCATATTATCAA
>NW_015555841.1:88858-92665 GCF_001515605.1 Sinocyclocheilus anshuiensis
ACACCGTTTCCAGGAAACATGTCATTCAAACCGGAAACCGTAGCAAAACGTTGCGCACCGGTTTGAGCTTGAACTTGCCCCAGATAAGTAAGTGGGAAGCCTGAACAAAGGAAGACAGGAAACTAATGAAAACAAACTAAATATCCATGATAATGAAACTAACTAAACAGAACCGTGACAAGAATGTCCGTTTGAAGAAGCCATGCAACAAAGTAAAGCTCTTATATTTGAGGCCAAGTGGTAATGCTGAAAATTAGGTAATGGAAGTCCAGCAGCAGTTTGACACGTTTGCACAATTCTTTGATGTATACAGGGATTTGTTTGCTCCAAATATAGCTAGATATCAATTTATGAAAAGGGATTTTGTTAGAAAAACAGGAATAGGCTACACCACAACAGAACAAGAAATTTAGAGAGTACGCTCATGCTAATCCTGCCCCTAATAATAAATGGAAGTAAATTCCAGTCTTTTTTTCAAATTGATTAGAAGTGGGGGAAAATCATGTCTTACCCATGTTCCCAGGTATCTAATTTTATTAGGGCTTATTTTAAAAGGAAAGTTAGTTAGTGGAATCAGATGAGGTGTAAAACCATAGGCATAATCTCACTCTTCTGTAAATTGATTTTAAACCCAGATATTTTACCAAAGATATTGCCAACAGTTCTAGCAGATTTGGGAGACTAGTGAGAGGATCAGACATGTAGATACAGTAAGCATGTCATCAGTATACATAGATATCTTACGTTCAATGCCTCCTCTGTCCGCACCTTTGAACTATTAATAATAGAGGCGAGAGGGGACAACCCTGCCTGCTACCTCTCTGTAATGTAAAAAATTAAGATATGTTGTTGTTTGTGCAAACTGCTGCTTAGGGAGAGGAATAAATTATTTTAACCCATTGAGCAAATTTCGACTCAAACCAAATTGTTTCAGGGTATAAAAAAGGCAATCCCATTCAACACGTTTGAATGCTTTTTTAACATCTAACGCTAATAATAATTCAGAGGTATCACAAGGGGTAGTATGTTAAAAAAATATATTAAATAAAAAAAAACAATAATAGTAATTGCCGAACCTTAATAAATCCAGTCTGATCATCCCAAATGAAGGATGGTAAAACTAATCTGTGAGCCAACATTTTGGCCAATAATTTGCCATCTAATTTTAGAAGTGAAAATGGGTCGATAAGATCTACATTCCAATGGATTCCTGTCTCATTGTTAAAGGCAGTAGTCCAAAAGTGAAAGAATCCTCATAAACTGCTAGCAGGATTGGATTTTTAAATTTCTTTAAAAATTCATGTGGGAAACCATCTGGCCCGGGAGCCTTAGAATTTTGCAGAGAATGCACTGCATCCTTGATCTCTTCAATAGAAAATGGTTTCTCTAGATATCATCTTTGCCTAAAGCCTTCTACACACTACACAATTTTAGCAATCCTATAATGTCATTACAAATCGCACTGTGCGACATGGATCTAATAATCTTGGGTAAGACATGTATTGAGACTGTACTATGATAACTTGTAGGCTACGATGCAAGTTACTATTGAAGAATAAAACGTCATTGGCATGCGCTAATGGTAAACAAATAGAGCATGACAATGCACAGTTTGGCAGTTGTACTTTTCATGTTTGCTGAATCTTACCAGTTATTTCTCCATGTTCATACATTTTGGACTGTACCTCCTTAATAAGATTATCATTATATCTTGTGGATAGAAGGTTATATACTGTTTGAAGGGCAAATCTTTGTTTAAAAAACTCAGCTGATGGGGTTTGGGCTAGTAATGTGTCCAACTGTAGAATATCACTGGTATTTTAGTTTATCAATATGGGCTGTTTGAGCTTTCTTCACTTGAGAGCTATATGTTATAATCTAAAACCCAGTATATAGGCTTTCATTGACTCCCATATTATCAAGGAGGGCATTCCTGGGGTCATATTTCATTCCAAAAATTCTGATATCTCTTTTGATATAAAATTAACAAAATATACAGTTGCTATGGACGCGTGTGTATTTGGGATATTTAGTGTCAACTGTAGAGATCAGAAATTACATTTGTTTGATTTTCACAATAGTTAATTTTGGAAAGGAGACTTTTATCTATGAAAAATAGACTATGTGTGAAAAAGTTCTGTTCTGTTAAAAAAAAAAGAATACATTTTTGAATTAGGATTTCAGAATCACCAAGTGTCAGCATAGCATATGTATCCAGAAAAAGTTGTATTGTTTCGGCTACTATCACTTGAGGTTTCCAGTCAGGTTCCGCGGTGCGATCTGTCAATTATAATCGCAGTTTCCATCTCCAATACTTCCTTAAGCAGTTTAGACACAGATGCAGGGGTACTTGAGCCCGGCGTCTCTGCCACATTCATTATCCGAATGCCGCATCTCCTTATTCGTCCCTCCATATCAAGGCATTTTTCCTGTAGGTTAGTAATCTCTGATTCCATCTTGCTCACAGATTTTTTTTTTCCAGACATAATAACTCATCAGAGCATGCGTTGAGGCCTTCTTCCATTTCAGTTACTGTTTTTTTTTTCTTTTTTTCATTGACTCACGACAAAGACTATAGAATACCCAAGACGAGTCACTCGTATATTTTTGAATAGGGAAAAATGCAACACTCAATATGACTGCTCTATCAAACGAACCCACTCCTTCTAAACAAAAGAGCTAATCGCTAATCAGTAAAGTCAGTGTGTCACTACAGCTGCCGTTAAAAGTCCCGGTTTCTATAGAAACAGTAAGCATTCTGAGACGTGCGCTCAGGATTGCGCATGCGCACGGGCTAGTCTAGCTTGATAAATACACTTTTTTAAAAGCTATTTGAGCAAAATAAACAACATTTATGATACAGTTGTTGTCAGATTTCATTGGTGATTTCAAATATGAAATTTAATTGTAAGCTTGACGAACAGTTTTGGAGAATTTGATGTTTCCCATTCAAAGAGATAGGATCTGCACTTGCATGCCCGAGAGGCGTTTCAAAGATGGACACAGAGTGACATGACTTGCCTTAAAGGGATTTTGCTGAAGATCGGTGCGTAACAGGTCGATGCCGCGGACAACTACTGTTTTAACGGCCTTAAATTTCAGATCGAATGTCCTCAAACTCACTTGTAAGTAGTGCTGGGCGGTATACCGGTTCATAACGAATACCGGTGTTTATTTTTGTTATGATATTAATTTTTTAAATACCGCAATACCAGTGTATGTCGCTTAAACAACATTCGGAATGCGACAATGTTTGAAAGGGGTCCCTTTTCACTGTTGCACTGTGGTGAGGGAACAGCTGTATGTGCTACTAAGCGTGAAATTTCCTAAACTGAAGCTGTAGAACTAATAGAACATGATGACACAGAAGAACTCATCCACAATATCCACATTGACCGCCACAAATATCCACCGCCCCCTGTCACCAGCTCCCGCGTCTCACACACACACAAGCATGACTTTAGCACTAGATTTAGCAACTTTCAGACCCTTTTAGCGGCTTTTTTCCATAGAATATTCATACTGACAAACCTAGCGACTTTTTTGGATAAACCTTAGCTATGGTTCAGTTGGAAGATTTCGCCAGTGCTGTCCCGCGAACGCGAGGTCTGACTTTAGCCGGTCACCTCTCTAGGCATCTGTTCTGTGCAGTGAGCGGCAGAGAAGCAGCACATTCAGTTGGCCGCACCGCAGCCGACTCGTCAATAAATGAGTACAAAACAGCGTTTCCTAGCACCTGTCGCTTACTGATTGTTTGGAATTATAAATATGAGCGTAGTTCGTCTGTTAATATCACATGCACTTTTT
>NW_015555841.1:92931-105906 GCF_001515605.1 Sinocyclocheilus anshuiensis
ATGCATGAAAAAAAAAAAGCCCAGTACTAGCCCAGTACTAAGATTTAAGCTCTGAGCGCAAAAAGTGTTGCAATGTCCATTTTCAATGAAGCAAGAAGTTATTCTGACATTTTAGCTTGCTTGCTTGTCGTTTTTGGGTCATTGGCCCCAGAACTGTTAGCCGCGTCCTTCCCTTGGTTGGCATATTGATGTAATCGTCTAGCCATCAAAGCAGTTTGCAATGTATGTCACAATGTATTTTGATCACACTGCACCAAAAAGAATCACATTTTGAAGTATTTTCATATATATTTCGACAAAGCTTACAAAAAAAAACACCTACTCCATATCATGCTCACTAGCGCCCCCCTCCCAATAGTGAGAATTGGACCTTAAAATAGAGTGTGACGTAATGTTTTGTGAGTGTGTGTAATGTTTTTTGGGGGGGGGGGTTTATACAGTGAAGGAACCGATAGTAAATGAACAGCCAATAGCATAAATGTAATATATAAACGTTTCACAAGCCTCCATATTCAGATGCTGTGAATGTTGATCTGATGCTAGATTGTGTATCTGCTTTAAATCTCATGTTAGAAGTTGTGGATGTTGATCATGATATTGGTGGTGTGGATAATTGAACAGTTTTGGCAAGTGGTTGGCCAAGTTTGAGCGGAACTCTCCAGGTGCATCACGGCCGACAGTAAAGTGCTTTATCAGGCTAAGCAAAGCTGATGCACGCTTGTTTCCCTGCCATGCAACTGGCAATGTTCTGACACACACACACACACACACACACAGAGAGAGACAGCTGTACACATTCACTGTCATGAAGGTGCAAGGCCAGAAAAGCAATTATCTTAAATGATCTGAAATGAATAGAACAACCTCAGGAATGTGGAAGACAGCATTTGTGCCAAAGAAAAAGGTACAAACAACTTCAAACAAAACTGAATATGTGACTTCGAAGTAAAGAATGCAAAAGAAGTGCTGCACGGGGTATAGGTTCCTTGTCTCGGTCCTCTTTGGGTGCAAGGGATGATTCAACTTGTAAGATTAATAATAGTCCAAGGCACTCGAATCTTATTCAAAAAGTTTTAAAAAGCCTTTATTTCATCATGGCTATAAGTTTTAAAAACAGGTGACAAGTGCACACCTACGCGTTGCGGCTATTTTGCCTTCGTGAGGGTGTGAGTAACAATCACTCATGAGTTCATGAGCTCATTTTGAGCAGCAATTAATTAGTCTATTTATTTTTTTTTACACTATGATTATACTGTGTTTGATTCAATTTGCTATGTAATCGTTGAACTTCCTCTCTTCTGTTTGGCCTGTGTAGCATGACCAGGTGATTGTTATTAGACTAATTAATTGCTGCTCAAAATGAACTCAGATTGTGTTTGTTACTCACACCCTGACGAAGGCAAAATAGCCGCAACGCGTAGGTGTGCACTTCTCACCTGTTTTTAAAACTTATAGCCATGATTGCTGCTCAAAATTAACTTTTTTCCCCTTGTCTCAAGAAATATCTGCGTCCACACAAAACCACAAAACTGACACAAAGCGATGTAGTATACATGCCGGACCAGCATATGGCGCTGTAATTCTGCCACAGAGATACACTAAAACTGGAAAAGAAGACTTGGACTATGCGCATAAACCTTGCGCGCGGTATACAAACGAACATGGAACAATACATTTATTAATCTGTGTTAATGTTAGTTAATAAAAAGACAATCGTTCAGTGTTTGTTCATGTTTTTGTTGCTGTTACGTGACGTAGCGGTGTCTGACTAGGGGCGAGACGTGGGCTGATGATGTCATCGTTTCAGAAAATATACGGATTCGCTGTACACACGAAAACGCAAGGGTGGCGTTTTCAGATTTATCCACTCTGGGACCTGGTTTCAAAAAATATCGGTTTCACTCTCCCAAAACGCCGGATCCGTGTGGACGAAACGCATATACGATACAAAATGTATGCGTATACAGCTAAACGTGTCTCCGTGTGGACGGGGCCTCAGATTGTGTTTGTTACTCACACCCTGACGAAGGCAAAATAGCCTTCATTTTAAAAGAATTCTGTGAAAAAATTTAAGTGTGTCAATTTTAACACACTTAAGTGTACTTAAAGACACTGTCATGACTATGTTTCTTAACACACTCAAGTTCACTTTTAAAAAAGTGCACTCTGTAATAATGACACATGAACTGTTTTACTTTAAAGTAAATTTGAATGTAATAAAAAAGTTAACAAAAATTTTAAGACTTTCATATGATGAAAAGGGGTCATGATGCGATTTCAATTTTTCCCTTCTCTTTGGAGTGTTACAAGTTATTGGTGCATAAATAAGATATGTAAAGTTGCAAAGACTAAAGTCTCAAATCCAAAGAGATATTCTTTATAAAAGTTAAGAGTCAACCACGCCTACCTAAAATGGCTCGTTCTAACACGCCCCCACATGTCTACGTCACGATGTGGGAAGATTTGCATAACACCGCCCAAATGTTCACGCAAAGAAAGAAGGCGTAACTTTTTTTCTCTGTGTAGTATTGTTGCTGCCGCCGCCGCCATTTCGTGAAGGTGCTGTGTTTCGTTGTGAAAGCGAAACTACTTTGGTTGGCCTTCCAAAAGAGGACGATATCTGCTTCGTCATGCCTGGAGCTGATCCGTGCTGGTCACTGAGGAAATACATCAATTTCACGCTGTTGATCGTCGGATCGGCTTTCACCGTGGACGAAGCGGAGTCCAGCCCTGGGTCGTCACATGTGGTTGCCGCAAGCCCGCCGGACGCTCCTTCATCGAATCCGCCGGCCACGCCGTTCTCAAGCCCGCCGCCTCTGCTCACTCAAGCCGGCCTCCGCATACTCTAGGCCGCGGCTCACTCAAGGCCTCCGGCCGCCACTCACTCAAGGCCCCGCGGTGTGACGCTTTTTCGTTGTGAAAGCGAAACTACTTTGTTTGGCCTTCCAAAAGAGGACACGACTAGAAATCAGTGGTTAAGTTGTACTTACAACACTGTTCCAGAACAGTTTAACCCAAATATTCAGATGTGTCCAGCGCATTTTATGGAGGACTGTTTCCTGATCCTGGTAGAGCAGACTACAATGCCGGCTGTTCTGACTCACAGACTGTAAGTACGTTTTTAATATTTAAAGAATTTGCCACTGACGATTCAAACGCGAGTTTTTTGGGCAGTGTAGAGGAGCACTTGTTGTTTGTCATTTCTCCGATCACTAATGCAGACATGGTTTTATGTTATGCTCCGGCCGGACAGGGCATCACAATATGGTAAGGGGCGTAACATTTCCGTCAAACGCTTGAGGTATTCGGCCAATCACAACGCACTGGATAGCTGGCCAATCAGAGCACACCTTGCTTTTCAGACCGATGAGCTTTGTAAAAATCGACGCGTTTCAGAAAGGCGGGGCATAGAGGAGAAACAATAATGTACAGTATGTGGAAAATAATGTGTTTTTTTAACCTTAAACCGCATAAACACATTTCATTACACCAAATACACAAAATAATGTTTTTTTTAGCAGCATCATATGACCCCTTTAAATGTAAGCTACTAATTTGCAACTTTAAATATATGGCATACACGTTAATCATAAATGATTGTCAGTACATTCAGCGGTACACTTTAATCATATTTCATAGACAATAGAGATAATTATGAAATTGCATATAAAGATTTCATTAAGTCCTGCATAAGTATGTCAAAACACTCTAATTGCAACTATAAACCATTATTTAATTTCAATTAACATGCAGTTAAGCATCTGAAAACATTACATCCAGTTAAAAGTAAAGTATATTGTTTTGCTGTATTATTTATAGTATATTATTTATATTTAAAGTATTATGTAAAATAGTATTATATGTATTAAATGCTCTTTTTAAAAGCATGCTAAAGTGTTCTTCATTTGCAGAAGGGCTTCTGAGCTTAGGTTTTGTCCTGTTATGAATGCAGAACATATTTTAATTTGTTTAACATGTCAAAAGTAAAAGTTTATCATTACATCCATAATCATTCATGTCTGTCACAAACAATGCCGATCAGGTTAATAGTAAAAGGTTAATTATTAGTGTGAGTTGTTAGTTTATTCTCTATGTACTGATGTGCAAACCCAACAAAAAATTTCCAGCATTTGCATTTTCTCATGAAAAGCGAGCTTGTTTCACACATTGGCGTGTTTCTCTGTTGTGCGGTGTCATTGAAATCACAACCAATATGGCTGTTCTGGGCCGCAGTGACTGTGTGAATATGATTTGTGAAATTCAGATACTTGCTGCTCTGTGCAAACCCAACAAAACATTTCCAGCATTTGCATTTTCTCATGAAAAGCGAGCTTATGTTTCACACATTGGCGTGTTTCTCTGTTGTGCGGTGTCATTGAAATCACAACCAATATGGCTGTTCTGGGCCGCAGTGACTGTGTGAATATGATTTGTGAAATTCAGATACTTGCTGCTCGGTCTCTGCCAAGTGTGCTGATTGCTTTTCTTTGGGAGAAACCCTTGAGTCAGGAGTCGAGTAATAAGTGTTTTGCTGACTGCGGGTATCGGGAAGCTTTTGTTGGAAAGACATCTGGGGCATATAGCGCACCGTCGCAGAGGTTCAGAACAACAGCGGGGCCGTAACAAGGACGTGTGGCGGCTCCAAAGCACGGCCCCTAACTGCTGACTTAACGAGATCACGAGTGTACAGGATGAGTGTTCGGGACGCTGGGCCGGGATGGTCTCTGTGGGGCGGGTGAAGCCCTCCAGTGCCGTTGCCCTTGCTGGGAGTAATGCAGGTTGTGTTTTGGGGCCTGGATAAGTCGCACATCCGGTTATTAATGGGGTTACGCTAATGAATTACCTGTGGTGAGGGGACACCATCTCCTGCTGTCATCTGAATTTGAGGCCAATGACACCTCACATTGTTGTCCCTGTTCTGGGAACAGAACGCGGCACGTCCTGATCGCATATTCAGACTAAACTTTTGCATAATCTGTATTTAAACAGTTCCCTTGGATAGAAAGTGCAAAAAGAAAGTGCTTCTAAAGTACACAAGGACATGTTTAAACTTCAGAAACACTGACTGTCCCAAAATGACTCATGGGCTAACTGCATACTGTAGTTTAAGTGATTATGTAGTCATCGATGTAAGTTTATTTATTTATTTAGTTATTTATTTGTTTGTTTGTTTGTTTAACATAGCTAATATGGCTGATCTAAACCTGAAAATACTGAGAAAATGGAATGAGATTGTTTACTTCAAATGGGTATATGTATAATCATAATGTAAAATAGTTGCATTGAAAGTGTGGCACACAGATAAATATTAATTTGGTTGTTAAAATGCATTTATTAATTTGTTTATTATACTATAATGAATTGGATATTAATTGAAAGGGTTTCAACACATTGTTTTATGATCTTAATTGTTAGATATGGCCTCAGATGCTGTAGTCTGTTCACGAACTGTCTGATGAATATTGTACACAAAAATGGTAAGAAGTTGGAATCACAAGTTCCAGACAGACTGAATGACTGATATGAATTTTGCTGTAATCACTCTTGATTTTTGTCAGTCCACCTGGAAACAAAAATAAAACTTTTTTTTTTTTTTTTGAGGCTTCAGAAAATTGCTTAGCACACATAAAAACTTGTAACATGGGTCTTTGGGGTTTTGTTTCAAGTTCATGTTTTCATGTCTTTTATTTTGGAGTTTAGTCATGGTTCCTGTCTAGTCATGTGATTCCCTTGCACTCATGTTATCCTGCTTTTGGTTATTTGGTTCATGTGTCATGTTCTCATTAGGCTTGTTCGACTTCATGCAGCGCCATAAAGATCGGCTGCCACCTGACAAAAGCAATGCATTCTGATTAGAAGATTTGTCTGACTTTGATCGGCACTGCAGCCGCGTTATGATCACATGTGCCATCAAAGTACCGCAAGAGCAAAACGAGACCAGCCACCTAGGTCAAGCGCTGCAGTTGCTCAAAATCGGCTGCGAAAGCCATGATGACGAAACGCTTTATTCTCATTGGTTAGATTCTGTGATGACAAGCACGAGGTGTGTTACGTGTTTATTCTAACAATTAAATTCCAATAATGCTCACAATTCAGTTTTTATAACAGAATGGTTTTTTTTTGTTAGTGTAGTCGCACTGTTATATTGAGTCACGTTTATCAAAAAAAAAACTGATAAAAGCATATATACCTCCACTTTATTGGTATTTAAATAGTATATGTTTATGTTGAACTTTATTCATGAACAGATGGTGCTGTATTAAGCAGTATATAAAAAGTGTTTCTGTTGCTCATGAAAACGTTTCTGAAACGTCTGTGTATTTGACAAATATTGCATTTATTTTACTTCATCTGTGATAGAGTATGCGAACACTGCACGAGCGTCACTAACAGGAGCAGAAAGTGTCCAACTTGGTGTCTCCGCTTTTAATTCCGCCCCAACTGCAAGTGGCTACTCTCGCCAGCCGGTGGCAGGCTAGTGTAGTTCATCTCAAACAAGCCCTTTGGTTGTCTTAGTCAAGTGTCTTATCTTTCATTGGTTGGTTCTTGTCTTGTGACCTGTATTGTTTGATATAAATAGCCCTCATGTTGCCTTTTTCCTTTGTTGAGGATTGAACTGTGTAACCTGCTGTTGGTGAGTTTGTGTTTCTGTTCATGCCAAGTCAAGTCTGTTCATATCAAGTCAAGTCTATTCATATCAAGTCAAGTCTATTCAAGTCTGTTCATGCCAAGTCAAGTCTATTCAAGTCAAGTCTTTGTTTTGTATTTGTTTGAATTACTTTGGAATAAAAGCTGTACTTGGGTTCATCACAACTCCCCTTCAGTGGACTGTTCGTTACAAAACTGAAATATACCAAGGGGAAATAAATTCCATGTATTTAACAGTAATTGACTTCAGTAATTTGATTTTCATTTACTACAAAATAAATAAATAATAAAGGAGAAGTATAGTATACATGTATATTTTCATGTTGAATTAATTATAGTTGAATTAATCATTTGAATTAAGTTTTCAAATGAGCATGTCTTAATAAATTTTAGGATTGCAAATGATTTGGTTTGGTTAAAATGCTTTATTATTGTGCTTGTTCTGTGTTTTGTCTGGACTTCTATTTCGAAGTGTTTACTGTGCCTTATTTGTTTTCATTTTGTAGATCCCATGTGTGTCTAGTTGTTAGCTTTTTAGTCAAACCGTGTAATCGGTCTTTTGGATTTAGAACAATACGAGGGAGAGTAAATTATGATTTAATTTGTAGGTGAACTTTCTTTTTAAAGTTTAATAGTCAAATGTTTGGCTCTATGAGACTTATGTTATGCTAAATCATATTGGTAAATATACATTTTTTTAAGGACATGCAACTGTTTGCAGGGAGATACATATGCCAGAGAACTATTACTTTACTTTGCAATCAAGCATTATTGAGTCAAGCTCTATTGCCATAAGAGTGTTTGCAGGAATGCTAATTTTTAAAAAGTGCATTTGATTTTTGGCAGCATACTCCTAGCTGGTCCTGTATTTGTCTTAATAATACCACAGTGATAATAGTTTGGCTTCTTTCTTCGCTGTTAATCAGAATGGGTGCAGATTTAAACAACCTACATACATAGACTAATTAAAGCACACCAAACAGACCATGTAGTTCCTGTTCAGTTCAGTCAGGCCCTAAATATATACAGTATGTAATTTATTCAAATTAATTCAACTTGGAGTAGCGACGGTAATCCACTCCAAATTGATCTAAATGGCTTGAAACTTTTGGCTTGCTGCCTGGAAAATGAGTTTAAGCTAATTGAAGCTGAGAGTGTCATCTGATATAGCGGTAGAACGCTGCTGCTAATATTCACTTGACCACTTGTCTTTTATGTTTATTTTCTTTGAATGTTTGGCTGGAGGGTCGCCCGCCGTAAGTGTGAGTTTGTAAAACAGGACGTGTTTTTATTATAAAGGATCTGTTCCATGTCACGGTCGATTACTTGCTCTCTGCTCTTCGTTGTTTGATTTAAGGACAGCTGATTAAAATCTGAGAGCAAGTTTTGCATGCTACAGATCTGTAATACAATGCTCAGCAGTTTCTCTCTGCCTGTCCATTAGGCCCAAAGATGCTGAAAATGTGCTTTTAGAGTCTTCCACAAAAACATTCGACTTTTTAAATGAGGTAATAAATGCATCATAGTGACAGCTGATCATCTCTGACAGGACTGAAATTAACTGAAATACATTGAAAAAAATAAAAATACTTAAATATAATGCAATGTCTTCAGACACTTAACTTCATGCTAATTTCAATTAAATTTTCAACTCAAAAGTTCACTCAAAAATGAATATTTGCTGACATTTCATATGTAGATTTTTTTTTTTTTTTCTTTCTTCATGGAAACAGATTTATAGAAATGTAGCATAATATGACTTGCTCACCAGTGGATCCTCTGCAGTGAATGGGTGCCATCAGAATCAGAGTCCAAACAGCTGATAAAATATCACAATAATCCATAAGTAAATCCACATGACTACAGTCCATCAATTAACATCTTGTAAAGCCAAAAGCTGAGTGTTTGTAAGAAACAAAATCCATCATTAAGGTGTTTTTAAACTTCAAACTGTTGCTTCTGGCTAAAATATGAGTCCACGATCTGTATTAACTCTTCTTCCAGTTAAAAGGTTGTCTGGTCTGAATCAGGAGAGAAATATGCACAGATCAAGAACCGTTTACAATCCAAATCAGTTCTAAACAAAAATGTTTGGCATTGTTGTGATGTTTTTATCAGCTGTTTGGAATCGGCACCCATTCACTGTAATGGTAATGTAATGCTACATTTCTCCATATTGTTCTGATTAGCAATACCATCTTCCTCTGGACATCTGGCACTTCTGTTAAAGGTCAGGAGCTTCCTGAGATCCGAATGTCCCGTTCTCAGCATTCCGGCCACTCTGTACTCTTCCAGGATCAATTTCCTGCTCCTCGTTACTGGTGAAACAGCTTTGCCAGACTTCTCCAGCTCCTTTGAAAATATCAAGCTTATTGCTCCTGAGGTCATTCTGAGCGGTCAAACCGCAAACCTGAGTCGATGGAAACCCATCTCATGTATATGATCCCTATCTGGCCACATTTCATCAGCGCTGGAGTCGGATCGCTCACGCTGACTTCGTTTGCACCCCTCAAGGACTCAATTCCTCCCCCAAATAACAGCACCGGAGTGGTTTTCACTCACAGCGCGTATAGAGGTGTACAATGACATACGCTGGAGGTTTTTGATGATGCTTTGAGGCCTGAAGTCACTGAAGCAGATCTCTGATAATGATTTGGAATCAGGCATGATTGAAAATCAATCCAGCCCATTTGTTCACTGACGATGAGGTGAGCGAAATTCATGAGGAATAATTAATAAGGAAGCACCAATTAAGATTTTAAAATGTGTGTGTGTGTGTGTGTGTGTGTGTGTGTGTGTGTGTGTGTGTATATGTGTGTGTGTGTGTGAGTGTGTGTGTGTGTGTGTGTGTGTATATATATATATACCAGCTAAAAAAATTAAGTCAGTTATTTCTATCTTTTGCTGTAGCGTGTCAGTAGGAAATATAATTTTACATTTCCAAACATTCATCAGATTTTTGTTTGCACAAGGAGTCTGACAACAGCCAGTGCTCCACACAAAGATCTGATCTCATCATCATCCAGTCTGTCTGGAATGACATGAAGAAACGGAACAAACTGAGACAGACTAAATCCAGAAGAACTGTGGCAACTTCTCCAAAATGCTTCAAGAACGTACCGGCAAAGCTACAGTACTGTTAAAAGTTTTAAGGACTTGTGTAAAAATGCCGTAAAATGAGGATGCTGTCGAACATAATGTCATAAATACATTTTCTTTATCAATTAACTTATATAAACTAAATTAAATCAACATTTGGTGTGAGCATCATTTGCGTTTAAAGCAGCTTTTGCCCTAGGTGTACTTGCGCAATGCGCATAGTTTTTCAGGTAGCTTTGCAGGTGGGTTTCTTGAAGCATCTTGGAGATGTTGCCACACTAAATCTAATTCTAGATCAAGTCTGCCTCAGTTTGTTCTGTTTCTTCAAGACAAGAGCTAAGCTCATTTTGACTGCATTTTGTTTGAATCAGTGTTTTGAGATTGTGGTTATCTCAGTAACTTTGAGGACTTAAATGAACTAATAAACACTTGAAACTTGTCAGGTGTCAGAAAGTTAGAGGTACCGCTCTTCTGATTGAAGTCTCTGCTTCAAGCAATGTCACCTTCAGTTTGAAGACGTCAAGAGCTGTTAGAGAAATCAAAAGAGTGTCTGTAT
The DNA here is from genome assembly GCF_001515605.1 of Sinocyclocheilus anshuiensis. Taxonomy (NCBI): domain Eukaryota; kingdom Metazoa; phylum Chordata; class Actinopteri; order Cypriniformes; family Cyprinidae; genus Sinocyclocheilus; species Sinocyclocheilus anshuiensis. Next base: position 103,235 of record NW_015555841.1, read on the forward strand.
AAAGGGAGCTCGGCACAATGGATGGCACAACATTGAAACACATATTATATTATATTATATTGTATTGTATTGTATTGTATTGTATTTTATACAAAAAAACTACTGGCCAATGGCCATGAGTCTCTTCTGCTCACAAAGGCTATATTTATTTGTTTTAAAAATACAGTAAAATCAGGAGTATTGTGAAATATGATTACAATTCAAAATAAACTTTTTCTATGTGAATATCTGTTCAAATGTAATTTATTGCTGCAATAAAAGCTGAATTTTCAGCATCATTACTCCATGGGCCCGTTCTGCGTACGTCGCTAACTCAGTTAGCTGGATTTGATTGTTGACGATTTGGCATGATCTTGGATTGGTTGTTTCTTTGAAGCTCATCCTGGAGTTGCTGTCATAGCAACAGGTCCTAAAATGTGCAGTAGGAGATCTTGGAAAATGCTAACTTTAGCCTGATAGCACTGAAAGCGAACAGCCCACCCTCCCTGCAATCGCCGTCCGAAGCCACTCCCCCTGAACGCATTTACGCTCACAGACCAGAATACCAGAGACAACATTACTAGGCTACATCAGCAGTTCCCAATTCCAGCACGTGTTCCGAAGTGAAGTAAACTTAAACAGATTTCCCCCTGCTCAGTGAGTAGGGAGCAATGAACATTGTGTAGGGATCATATCGATCGGAATACAGTTCATGCACATAGCTCACTTCTAACGAGCTGGTTATCTGAATCCGTGCGTGAATGCACTGATGACATATCCTTTCTGCGCGAACAGGGTGCGCAGAGGTATGCAGATACATACGTTGCACAGGCAGGTAGGAAAGCGAATTAAAACGCTCGGACGAACATTTCTTGGGCCTACACCTTCCACAGAATATATAAATACAGATAAATACATTTGGACGACTTAACTTAATGATTGCTATATTGGGATGTGAAGAGACTTTCAACCAGCATAACAAAAACATTTTCTGAAGACAATCTCCTATTACACCATACTTTATTGGAAGAGTACCCTACTGATCCAGAGACAGTAATTTAAAATAATAATGAAACATTAATACAAAAAATATTATAATGTTGTATAGTCATCATCTATAACACTATAGACACAGCCAGGTTTACTCATTGAAAAATGTATTTGTGATGAAATAATTTCTTTATAATTGTATTGGAGTCTTACACACATGCTATACAGTTAATCTGAGTCGTGCATTAATTTGAGTGGTGACAGCTATTATGGGAGTGGCTTGATGGAGCGCAGGAGATGCAGATAACATGATCTTAACCCTTAAGAAACTTTAATTAACGATTTCACGTAACAAATCTGTATCAAATATAAGATTAAATAAATTGCTAATTACAACAATGAAATAAAAATGTAAAGCCTGTACAAATACTAGAAATCGTGAATATAAAAAAATTGAGAATCATGTAAAAAAAAAAATAAAAAAAAAATAAAAACAGTGCACATTTCATTTATCTATTATTACATTTATGTAGCTTTGTTCGCATGGCTGTTTCCAGAAATGTGTCAAATTTTTTCATCAGGTGTCTTTTTTTAATTATATGATGTCATAACGTTGCTGTCTTGCCGCCAGCCAATGGCTGCATTGCTGATCGTGGTCTCGAGTATCGATACATCTGCCCTTTTCGAGGAACACGAGAACGCGCACTAATCGTAGACAACTTAATCCAGATATTTTAATCAAATCCGCAAATTCGTTTGAAGAACCAAATTAGCCAGAGATCAGTTATCACGATTACTAGATCTGGAATCTTTCAAATCATCTCAGATGTATTAAGCAAGGTACGAAGAACGGACCCCAGACTTCAGTGTTACATCATTCTAATATGCTGATTTGCTTTTCAAGAAACATTTCTGATTATTACCAATGTTCACAAGTGTGAAATAAGTAGAAAAATACAACAACAACAACAACAACAACAATAATAATAATAATAATAATAATAATAATAATAATAATAATAATAATAATAATAGAAGAAGAAGAAGAAGAAGAAGAAGAAATTTTGTTCTTTTGAACTTTATATTTATCAAATTATCAAATATCATAGTTTCCACAAATATATCAAGAGGCAAAAGCTGCTTTCAACCATGGTAATACAAAGTATCATTATGAATTGATCATTAATAATTGGGCACCAAATCAGCATATTAGAATGGAAAATGGTTATTTTAAATTGTAATGTTTCACAATATTTTATTATTATTATTATTGTTGTTGTTGTTGTTGTTTTCAAATAATATTCAGCCTTGGTGAGCGAAATAGACTTCTTTCAGAACCATAGAAATATCTTAAAGGGGTCATATGATGCTTTTTTAAAGATCATTAGGTCATTCAAGACTTTCGTTCAAAAACTCGGGAAGTCTTAATTTCAAAAAAATGTTGTATAATTAATTCATTTAAATTAATGTTTCTAATAGACACATTTATAACAGAACCTCAAGTAAACTACATGTTATTTTGTTAAGTCATATACAGGTGGGAGCTTTTTCAATTTATTACTCAGAACGACTTATTAGCCTACAACACCTTTAAAGACTTATTCAGGGAAGTACAGCAGGATGCAAGAAATGGTTGAGTATTATTTTAGGTATAAAATATCATTATTGTAATGCTTGTAATGTCCATTTATAGTCTTTACACA
>NW_015555841.1:107049-119124 GCF_001515605.1 Sinocyclocheilus anshuiensis
AAAATGCATTGCTGTTCTGTTGTAAGTGATCTTAAAGATTCCTAAATGCATCTACTTTCGGAAGGCCAAATAAAGTGCTTTTGCTTTCGCCTAGAAACACACAGCGTCTCCCTGACATGGCTGCTTCAACACTAACTGCGGTTACTGAAACCACGCCTTCTTTCTTTGCGTGCACATTTGGGCGCATTATGCAAATATTCCCACACAGTGACCTAGATATGTGGGGGCGTGTTAGAACGAGCCGTTTTAGGGGGGTGTTGCAGAGTCTTAACTTTGATGAATATCTCTTTGGTTTTGAGACTTTAGTCTTTGCAACTTCAGGGATCTTATCTATTCACGAACAGCTTGTAACCCTCAAAAGAGAAAGGAAAACTTTAAATCGCATCATATGACCCCTTTAATTATTCCAAACTCGTGACCAGTGGTGTTTATATATTATATACAGGATGAGCTCATGACTCCATATACAGTCTCAAAAACAATCAACATACAGTACATCAACATTTAATCAGGCCTGTTTTTACCATCATACTTTTTTATATATATTTATTTTTTTTGTGTGCATTTTAACATAATTTTCATGACAGTTAAATCCAGCCTGCAGCTGACCTCTGTTTTGTCCGTGTCTTGTAGAGATGTCGGGGATGGGGATAGACATCTCACAGGTGCACTGGAAGCAGCAGTGGCTGGAGAACGGGACGCTGTACTTCCACGTGTCCATAAGCAGCTCCGAGCAGCAGTCGCAAGTCACACAGCCCACCGTCCGGGAACCACCACGCGTCCTGCACGAACACATGCACCTGCTTCACATCTCCGTCATGGTGAGTACTGAACATCTGGCTCTGGAACGTCAGTTGCTTTTGCTGGATGCAGATCTCTGAGTGCATGCAGTTTTACACTTTCTTGCACTTTGCATACAAATGCAATGGATTCATCACACTCTCTGCTCTGGAAGACAATTGCTCTTAGACGAGACCGAATGAGAGCAGAACCCTGAAAACAACAGTTCTCCTAAAAAAAGTGATCTTATTTTTTTTTTCCTTGTGTTCGGAATTTTTATGTAAAATCAATATAAATAAATAAAAACTGCTTTGTGGTAATACTTGCCTACCTATCTACCCAGCCACCCCTCAAATCAACACAACTGGCTGTCTGAAACATAATTTGCAATCTAGAAAAAGGGTTTGCAATGCTATTGTTGCATCACTTTCTTCTCCTCAGTGTCACAGTGGACGTTTGTAATTTAATTGTAATGGGCAACTACTAATTTAAAAACGACTGTGGTAGTATAGCAGCTGCTAGCCAAATTCAAACTCAATTTTTACAGTGCACTCAAAAAAGCATCCACAAGCTTTCCATGAGCAGCAGAGAGAGGAGAAAAATAAAGACAAGCAGCTCAATATTCGCTATTGCATCAGAACGAAACCACAGTTTCCACTTGGCAAAATAAATAAACATCATCCTCTCCTATTCTGCATTTTCAGTCAGAAAGCATTCTCTCTTTCCTCACAGATGTGTGCATGCAGTTCATACACTGTCAACCCTAATAAGTTCAAGACATTCATTCAAATGCATTGCCTCAAAATAATGAAGGTCTCAATGCTCACATCCATAGGGCAAGAGGGTCACTAAATGCTTTGATGAGTATGAAAACGGCGTGAATCAGATGTTATGGCCTTTGCATTTACTAGATCTCAACACAGCTGAACACTTATGAGAGATTTTGAACTGATGTGTTACATGATTATGCTAAAATATGTTTCAAGTCATGCTAACTTATGTTTTTCCATTACTTTAGCTCAAAATCAAAATAATTAAACCAAATTCAACTTCAACCAACATTTTTTTTTCCAAGTTACAAGATCAAGGGTTAGTATTGTTAAATATCTATCTATCTATCTGTCTATCTATCTATCTATCTGTCTATCTATCTATCTATCTATCTATCTATCTATCTATCTATCTATCTATCTATCATCACCATCATGAGTTCTAAGGTTCATTTTCTATAACCACACAACTCTATGGTAGTGGTAACTCAAAACACATATGAAACATGATAAAAATGACAATTTGATTGATTTTTCCAAAATTACTTTCAGTATCTAGGGACAACACTCTCTCTCTTTTTCTCTGTCTCCACCAGACAAACACTCACACAAACAGAAGCTTGTCGTCAACATAAATGGCTTTGATAATGTAAAACAGCATTACATTTCTCAGCTGTGAGCTGGTAATATTACTACTTTTCTTTTCTTTCTTTCTTTTTAATAGTTAAACTAATAACACTGATATTTGTAGATACGCTACCCAGTTTCACAGAGAGCTGTAGTAAATGCAGGTAATATCACACGCTCCAGTGGATCGCACTGTTTCTGAGCAAGATGTGGCAAATCAGTGGCATTACAGTGTAGATCTACACTGTTCTGTAAGTTCTGTAAAATTGTTTCATGAGCAAAAATTTTCATGAGATTAAAAAAAAAAAAAAAAAAATCACTCGAGATGTGCTAATAGCGAAAATTAACTGCATATGCTTCGGTTACTGAACATTGTACATGTAAGGCTGCACGATTAATCGTTTATTGATCGTTATCACAATTTCTGCTTCTCTCAGTTTATTATGCATTGCTATATGGGATATTTGCCTTCTGGTTATTTATCCTAAATGTTTCATTTTCATTTGCTTTATCTTGAATTGGTAAAAAGCCTCCCTACGTTTTCATTGTTGTGGTTGCCAGATTTCAAGAGTTTAAATGGCTTAGAGTTTATCTCTTAAATGGATACATTTGCTCTGCCTAGTGTTTTACATAATATTCTCAACCTGGCAACCATTCATACACGTTCACTCTACATTATTGAAAAAGCACTGATGAGCTTAAAACACATGCAAATATGTAAGCTGGAGTTTAGCCATCTCTATTGAGATATTTGTTGAAATAAAAGTGTAATACAGCCAGTCTGTTTTCTTTCATGTGACCGTTCACGCTCTTTACTGCAACTAAATCTGTGAGCAAATCATGCAAGTTTATATTTTCTTGATTTGTGCTTATGTGACAATGTGATGATTCTGATGGAAAGAAAAAAAAATCAGTATTATAGTATCTGCTGTAGTCGTTGAACTTTTCAGTGGAGTTCAACAGTCAGGTGCAGAGGAAGTCCCTGAACAATAATATGCATCTAAATGACATCATCTCCAGTGGAGTGTGTTTTCCAGAAGACATTTCACACATACCTTCACATTTATCCTCAATCCGCCTCCAGAGTCACACACTGACTGACATCATTCAGACACAGGAGAACAGAACTGGAGCTGATAAAAATGAGCATCCATCCTCTTCATGAAAACAAGGTGCATCTGCCTGCGTGTTTGCGAGCGGCCAGAGGAGCGCTGGCATTTTCAATGAGCATCATTAACTGTAATTCTGTCAAGGCAGTGACAGACTGAAGGTGTTGAGCAGTGCTCTTCCGCCAGCAAGCTGTCACTCAGCCTCTGTTCACGCTCACTTGTTTGTTATCTCAGGTTTGATCCCCCGTTCAGAAGATGAGAGATGACTGAGGTGGACGATTTAGATTGCGCTTTTGCAGTATGGCAGTATTTATCAAAACTGATGGTCAGTAAATGTTTATAGCCTACAATACTGGCACACATGTAGTTTTGTTGTTGTTGTTGTTGTTGTTGTTGTTGTTATTGTCATGCACACTGTTGAGAATGTTTTGTTTGCCACAATTTCACCGTTTTGTTTTTGTTTCCTACTTTAAAACGAGGCTAAGCAATTTATGTGCTGCTAGCATCATCTTCCGAGCTACAAAAATAAAGCATGTTGTCTTTGCGAAAGCCCTTTTCATGCATCACGCCTCCCCAAACTCAAATATCACAAACACAGCAATGACGGCTCTGTAAAAGTGAAGGCGTGACTCAACAGGTAAAAGTAGACTTCTTTTAATGAGAGCTCCAACATATTAGGGATACTTTTAATTTGAAGTTTAGCTTACCTGACAAGAAGAAATGGCAAGTTAGCGGTATCGATTAAAACCCAAACGTTCCATCAAATTTATCCATCTTGTAAAATCACTGCCAATATTTACCCTTGTTTTACCCCATTTTCTGTCGCTGAAATTTCGGACCAAATGCAGTGATTGAATGAACATTTTATGGTCCTAAGCTTTCCATAGAAGATCACCACCATTATCATTCAAAAGTCAAGGGTCGGTATGATTTTTGATTAACAGAAAGTTCAAAAGAAAACAAAAATATTTAGATAAGTAATATTAACTTTATGAATGCCTTTTCCATCACTTTTGATCAATTCAATATGGATGCCTGTTTCCGTTTTCCAATATGGAAGCCCGGTATTTATTTTTATTTTTTTATATCCCATAATTCAGACTTTTTCTTCTCACAATTCTGATATAAACTCACAGTTCTGAGAAGAGTCAGAACTGTGAGATATAAATTCTGACTTTCCCAATAATTCCTTGTTTACATCTCACCATTCTGACTTTTTTTTCTCTAAATAAAAATGTAACTGCAACTTTTTATCTCACAATTCTGACTTTTCTTCTTAGAATTGTGAGTTTATGTTGTACATCTTAATGGTGACACACTTTTCAACAATAGTGTATTCCTGAATTGACTGTATTATTATTTATTTATTTATGTATTTACTTACTTACTTATTGTAATTTGGCATTTGCTTGTGCAATTTGTATTTTTTTAATAAATAATTGATGTCCCCAATAAGTTTTTTTTTTTCTTAAAATTTGTTTATTGTAAGAAATAACAGGAAACCTGATCACAGATAAAATTAATTTTAAGACTTTCACCTCGTGATCTGAGAATAGCTTTAATACGGTAGATGTGATTATCAGTTAATATGTGACTGCTACCTAGTTATATGTATTAGTAAGGCCCCGGTTTAAGCAACTTTTTTTTTTCTCTCTAAATACATACATACATACAAACAGATTACAAACAGAAATCCCCTAGAAGGCAAGGTTGTGATCAAATGTTTATTCTAGGGCATGTGAAATACTTTAATAAAAGTTTCATATGTTTTGGGTGTCTTGAATATGGGCAGTGTATCATTAAATCAGGGGATGACCTTGGCATTGGCATTATGCAGTGCAGTGTCTCCATTGAAGGCCATGTTCCAGCAGAACATTGACCTTAAACTTGAAAATACCTAGAGATGGCTGAAGAACAAACACTGCAGTTCTCTGAAGTGGCCCTATTTATATCCCAATGAATATCAATGGAGAGATCAGAAAACAGCAGTTGGTGGAGGGCACCCTTCAAATCGCAGAGAATTGAAGCAGTTTGCAAAAGAGTGGACCAAACTGGCAGTAGAGAGGTTTACAAATGTCATCAGTGGCCATATAAAACACTATACTATGGTTGAATTTTCCAAAACATGTGCTACCAAAATATTCACTCATATTGCCAATATGTTCCAGGCAATTTTAGGGCAATAAGCTGAGCACTTCCAGGCCTTTGCTTTGGTCCGCTGTAAACAAACAAACAAACAAACAAATAAATAAATAAATAACACATATGTGTGTCACACAAAGCTTTGATTTAAAAGATTAGCAAATATTTGGTGAATATTTACTCACCCTCAGGCCATCCAAGATGTAAATTAATTTGTTATTGTTGTTTTCATGGAAACAGATTTGGAGAAATGTAGCATTCCATCAATTGCTCACCAATGGATCCCCTGCAGTGAATGGGTGCCATCAGAATAAGAGTCCAGACAGCTGACAAAAACATCACAATAATCCACAAGTAGTCCACACCACTCCAGTCCATCAATTAATGTCATGTGAGGCCAAAAGCTGTGTGTTTGTAAGAAACAAATCCATCATTAAGACTTGTTTTTACTTCAAACCATTGCTTCCAGCTAAAATATTAGTCCATAAAAATAAATAAATAAACAAATCCACTTCCTCCAGTGAAAAATTAAAGCGATGGAATGCTACATTTCTTCAAATCTGTTCCAATGAAGAAACAAACTCATAAATCTTGGCTGGACTGATATTTTCAGGAAATTTTATGTTTGGGTGATCAAATACGTTAAAGAAAACAGTTCCAAAAGACAGTGCATGTTCGTTTAAAAAGTTAAACATACTTTTGGCCATGACTGTACAAATAGTCCAATCAAAGCAATCACTGAACATTTATCATCCAAGTTAGTCTTCTTAGTCCAACATACTGTACACTAGAGACAAACCAAAAAATATTTATTGTCATCAAGTAGCCAGGTATACAGAATAATAAATAATATATCCCTGAGTCTAATTGTGATACAAATGGACTGTGCAAGGCAAAAACTATTTAAACTGCTACAAAAGATAAAAAATTGCAATAAGTGCACAAGTAAAGACAGCACACTAATGCCATCTAATGAGTTTGGCTTTTGTAGTATTTCCAGTGATGGCAGTGACATTCGTGCTCAAGTTCAAGCTCTCCTTCAAAATTAGCCTTTTTTTATGCTGCTGTCCTTTTACTGTGAAGATGTAAAAGCCAATGTTCTTGAAACACTTTGATCTACATATTCTCAGTGTTGTGTAAATGTTTGATATTCACATCTCATCGTGGTCATTGTTTTTTTTTGTTTTTTTTCTGACAGCGGCTCCAGCATTATTAGCAAAGCACACAGTAAAAGCAGTGTGCTGCGTAAAACTACAAATCTGCTTCAAGTTTTCTTTGATCAGCTCATTTTATGAGCCATTCAGGCTAAAGGGCAGCCATGAAAGAATGAAAGACTTCAGCTTTCATTCGCTTTATTGATTCCTATGTAGCACAGAGTGAATCACACGCAGATGTTGTTTGTTATTCCAGTGAGCAGCTAATAAAGGCCAATTTATGAGACCCTACAAGCACCGTTACCTTTAATAGTCATGTGGATGATCGTACTGCATGAAAATATCCTAAAAAATCTATCTGTTTTATTTGTGCAGTGCATGTACAGTTCTGATAGCCTCTTGCAGTTGACCAATATGAAAAGGTTGCATTTCATAGTAAGACCAAATAAGCTAAATTGCAGGACTGCACATTAACAGTAGTTAAAATTGATAGTGCATTAACAGCATCCCACTGTGATTTTAAAGCCACACTGTCTTATAGACAGACAGACTGACAGATAAAAATGCTCACTAAATTAATATTCAAATTAGGTCTATTCATCAAACAAAGCAATTTTGAAACTTAAACTTGAAATACAACCGTATATATATTGCCATTCAAATGTTTGGGATCAGAAAGTTTGTTTATTTGGTAAGGCAGTATTTATTTATATTAAAAAAATGTTGAAATATTATAACACGTTTAAATGTTTTCGGTTTTAATATACTTTAAAATATATTTTATTCCTGTGATGCAAAGCTGAATTTTCATCATCCATTACTCAAGCCATTTTTTTCCAGTTTTCAGTGTTACATAATCCTTCACAAATCATGCTAATATGCTATTTTTTTTATGTTGGAAACTAATTTGCCATTTAATATTCATTTTCTAACAATATATATCTTTATTATCACTGAATAAAAATATTGATTTATTTCAAAAATGAAAGAAAACTCAGGACTTAAGAACGCAAGGACTAATGGGATAATTAACAAGACACCAGGTGAACCGAATGAATAATTAAACAGACTGGGGAAAACTAGGTCACAGGGGAAACTCAAAACACACAGACATGTAACAGATCGCCCCCTCCCGGGAAGGCGCCGTAAAGAGTTCAAACTGAGGAGGGAAGGTGGGGGCTCTGGAGGAGGGCATGGAGCAGGAGAGCGGACAAAACAAACACAGTACAAAAAAAAAAGTCCATGGGGAAGTGGAGGGTGGGAGGAGCCAAGGGGGAGCCAGGAGCAGGAGGAGCCAGGTCGGAGTCGAAGGCGGGAGGAACCATGGTGGAAATGACACCTTGACGGAAGCTGACACCCTGGGGATGACCGATGGAGATGCAGCCACCACAGATGGAGACCCAGATGGAGCTGATGAGCTGATGTGCCCACGCGCAGCCAATGGTCCAGGAGACCAAGGAGGAGCCGCGGCGACCAGCGTCCGAGGAGGAACCGGAAATCCTGAGGGCAGAGGCTGAGCCAGTGGAACTGAGGATGAAGGCGGAGCCGGGGGGAAGGAGGAGCCAGCCGAAGCCGCAGGTGCAGGCAGGTCGACAACTGACCAAGACGGAGCCGGAGGGACGAGGGAGCCCGGAGAAGCCATATGGCCGATGGTTTCCGGTGGAGCCGAGGGAGGGAGGAGCCAAGGGGGAGCCGAAATGTCGACAGGCCGAGGTGGAGCAGGGGGCGTAGAGGCTGGAGGCAGAGACAGGGGATCCACAGGGTTGGATGAAGCTGCTGGCCTGCAGACACTTGGCAGAACATTACTGATACGGGCTGCTGAGGGGCTGGAGGACAGCAGCTGAACTGAGACGGAGGAACTGGCTGACTGAGGAGGTAGGAGAGGGAGGCTGGGTGGGAGCTTGAGACTCACAGGGGACTTAGGAGACACAGGAGAGCTGGACGTGACCAGCGGAGACTCAGGAGACATTGGAGATACTGGGGAATTGGGCAAAGCCTCACCAAAAAAAGTCTATTCAATTCTCCTCAAAAATGTCCTTCAGTTCATCATAATATCCACCAGAGGCCAGTTCGTACTCACTCAAAGCGGTGGGAGTGTGGGCGGGGCAATCCTCCACATCCCCGAGCTCCACTAACACTCCCTCAGCGCTCAGCGGTGAAGCCGGCTCGCGTACCTGTCAGACCATTGCAGAGAAGCAGGCTCCGGGGCGATGGTAACTTCCGACCTTGTCCTCGGTCCAGGTTCCTCCATCGCGGCATGCTGACCTCCTCGGTCTGTGGTGGGCACGTGCGACACCTCCGTTGCGTCGTTCACTGGTGGTGGACTGATTTCTGGCAGTGGTGGAGTGGGGCTGGTGGCGAAGTCATCCTCTGCAGGGCCGATGGGAAACGCAGAGTTGTTGTGCACCTGCACCCACACCACAAAGGCGGCAAAATCCTCCTTAGGACCCCGAGTCTTCGACAGCTCGCTCAGGCTGGTGTAATAGAAAACACAGAGCGAGCGGTCTGGATAGTGAGTGAGGCAGGCGAGCTGAATAAAGTCCAGGGTGTGAGCTTCCAGTGGGCGATCTCCCAGCTCCAGGCAGAGAAGTTTTACGGGGGGAAGGTCTATAGTAAAAATTAAACCAAACAAAAAAGAAAAAAAAAAAACCTCACTCATACAGTTTTGTTTTTGGCCAGTTATTCTGTTACGGTCTCTTGTAGATAAAACTCACGGAGAGAGCAGGGAATCCAAAGAACAGTCTTTAATATAAATCCAGACAGGAAAAACACAGGAATAATCCAAGTAGGCGTGCAACATAGACAATAACTGGCAAATTAAATGTGGAAAACTCAGGACTTAAGAACACAAGGACTAATGGGATAATTAACAAGACACCAGGTGAACCGAATGACTAATTAAAGAGACTGGGGAAAACTAGGTCACAGGGGAAACTCAAAACACACAGACATGTAACACATGTATTGTTACACAAGATTTATATATTAAATAAATGCTGTTCTGAAAAGTGCTGTTTTAAAGTTCTTATTCATCACAGATTCCTTTAAAAAATATTGTTAAATAAATAAATATATAAATAAAGCAGCACAACATTGATAATACATCAGCATATTAGAGTGATTTCTGAGGGATCATGTGGCACTGAAGACAGCTTTGCATCACAGGAATAAATAATATTGTATATAATATTTTATCTTATTTATATAAGTATATTAAAAAAAGAAATCCATTATTTTAAGTAGCACTAATGTTTCGTAATATTTTTTTTTTCTGTATTTTTGAATAAATAAATGCATCCGTGAAGAGCATAAGAAACCTCTTTAAAAATATAAAAAATCTTACTGATCCCAAAACTTTTGAACAGCATTATATAATAATCGTCCATGTCACATGAGCATACACTGGGCTCTTTCAGTATCTGCAATATCTGGCAGGTTGGTAGTGAGAATATGATGAAATTAATGCTTAAAGTCATCAAGACATAATTTTTGAGCAGACGCAAATGAGGCTGATCATACGTCTCATTTCCCAGACCAGTGATATGCTTATGTTCAACAATGTAGAAATATAGAAAACAAACACACAGCTTCCACCCTTCTGGCTTTTCAGGCTTTCCACTACATGTTGAAGCACGGCTATGGGGATTTGCTCCCATTCAGACACAAAAGCATCAAGCCAGTGAAGTTTTTTCACAGCAGATTCAGTAAATCCTTTCTTTATGGACCTCGCTTTGTGCACAGGAACATTGTCATGCTGGAGCACAAAAGACCCGCTCCAGCTGTTGAAACTACTGTAGGTTGGCACAGAATTCTCTAGAATGTCTCAACTGGAAACCTGGTTATTAGAAGGAGGTATCAGCATGCTTTTGGCCATAATTTTTCCTTCCATTTCGATATATATATTCAGTTTTTTCTAATGGAATTATTAGCTTGCAATCTCACTGAGCATGCAGTCGAAACAAAAAATACATTGATAGCTTTATCAGTTTCTATAAGCAGGATTTAAAGTCATCACAAGTTTCATTGCAAAGGGAGCAGTGTTAACACTAGCACATGTTAAAAAGCAGATTTTGTGTTAGGCATATTTAAATGAGGAGATAACAGAGGGTGTCTTTCATTAAATTAGCATATGTGCCAGTCACGTTGCGTGAACACTTGTGTGCCAGGAAAATGATTGCTCTGTAGGTTACAGTCTCACCGCGGTACACTCAAATAATGGATAATGAGTTTGAAGTTGTACAGTGTGTACACGCAGGTGTGGAGAGATTACTGAGATGTTTACTGGGAGAAGAAATGAGGAAGTTAAACGAGGGGTTCAGGTTGCACAATATGCGGATCTAACAATATTCTACAAGGTCTTGATCATACACATCTTGTGCAATGTTTAGTCATCAAATATATCTGCATAATGATGCATGTAATTGCAGAATGACTAACAACACTGGAACATGAATGTCATGATGACACATCAAAGACATCATGGCATACTGTTCTTTCCCTGGAAACAATCAATAGTCCATCTAGGTGTGTACTAAGGTAAATATACAGTTAACTAAACTCATTAATGCTGTTTGCTAAGGGGCATTTCATTCTGCTGTAATTTACTTACCCTCATGTTGTTTTGTCCATCTCCTTCTTTTGTTCAATGTTGGGAAAGAAAGAAAGAAAGAGAAAGAAAGAAAGAGAAAGAAAGAAAGAAAAAGAAAGAAAGAAAGAAAGAAAGAAAGAAAGAAAGAAAGAAAGAAAGAAAGAAAGAAAGAAAGAAAGAAAGAAAGAAAGAAAGAAAGAAAGAAAGAAAGAAAGAAAGAAAGAAAGAAAGAAAGAAAGAAAGAAAGAAAGAAAGAAAGAAAGAAAGAAAGAAAGAAAGAAAGAAAGAAAGAAAGAAAAAGAATGGGCAGGACACCGGCCCTCCAGGACCGAGTTTGGACAGCCCTGTTATAAGACTTTCTTGAATCCAGCCCCATAGACTTTGAGATATTGTCCTCTTTTAACTTGGGCCAGTAAGAAACCACCTAGCAACCACTGCATTAACCGCATAGCAATACCCTGGCAACCACCCACAACACAGTGGGGCAAGTTTTTAACAGAGAAGCAGCACTCACATTTTCTTCAGTTGAACTTTCAGTCAGCATTTGTTATGCATTTTTTATGCATGGCCTTAAAATAACCTGCTGAAACCAAAAGTATCTGCTTGCATCTGTAAGCTATTTGTTTGTCAGCTTCTGTCTTGTTTTTAACTTAGCTACATTAGTGATCTCTCGGCCCATTTTAAAAAGCACAATCCCAGCGCAGAAGCTGTTGTTTACATCTGTTGCTCATTAGCTCCTGCGCACCCATCACAGTCCAGAGATCTCCTGGCTGACCAGACTCAGCAGGCCACAGCAGAGATTCTGCATGCTCTGTGCGTCGCCTCGCCTTTGCATAATCATTTAGAGTGACTGCTCTCGCTGCATGTGAAATGTTGTGTCTGTTTCAGGGAACTGCCTTCAGGGC
>NW_015555841.1:119347-124470 GCF_001515605.1 Sinocyclocheilus anshuiensis
AAGAAAGAAAGAAAGAAAGAAAGAAAGAAAGAAAGAAAAAGAATGGATCTAGATACATTTAATGCATGTTGCTATTACTTAGGTTGACTGCCCTATAGGGGTACCACAAGGCTCCGTTTTAGGACCAGTTTTATTTGTATCTTAATAACTTAGGTAATATACATCAAATTCTTATTTCTTAGAATTTGCATTAAGAAATATTCATCCTTATTTTAAATCGGCATGGAACAGAAGTTGTTATAGATTTTCTTTATAAGACAGGGCTGTCCAAACTCGGTCCTGGAGGGCCGGTGTCCTGCAGAGTTTAGCGCCAACCCTAAAAGTTTTTAACAGAGAAGCAGCACTCACATTTTCTTCAGTTGAACTTTCAGTCAGCATTTGTTATGCATTTTTTATGCATGGCCTTAAAATAACCTGCTGAAACCAAAAGTATCTGCTTGCATCTGTAAGCTATTTGTTTGTCAGCTTCTGTCTTGTTTTTAACTTAGCTACATTAGTGATCTCTCGGCCCATTTTAAAAAGCACAATCCCAGCGCAGAAGCTGTTGTTTACATCTGTTGCTCATTAGCTCCTGCGCACCCATCACAGTCCAGAGATCTCCTGGCTGACCAGACTCAGCAGGCCACAGCAGAGATTCTGCATGCTCTGTGCGTCGCCTCGCCTTTGCATAATCATTTAGAGTGACTGCTCTCGCTGCATGTGAAATGTTGTGTCTGTTTCAGGGAACTGCCTTCAGGGCGCTAACAGACCACCATTGATTCGTCTTTTCATCCTTGTGTGCTGCTTATCAAACCACCCGCTATAGAATTAGGTGGCCCACTGGAGGTGGTCTCCCTCTGTCTGTGTTTTCACACTGGGTTCTACCTTCTTACCTCAGGGCTTCATTTGTTACACTGCGTGTCTAGAATGCAGATAGAGAACAGGCAACCCTCACACAAACACCCCGCCTGAATGTACCCTATACATTATTAATAAATCTGTCCTTATATGAAAGTGTTCACCTTTGGCATGTAACTGGTCATATACCGACTGTTTATGCTGTGGCCATGAATTATTCCTCAAATCCTCTGTCTTGTTGAGGATATGCGTGTTCTTACTTTTCTAAGCATTTTTTTTTTACCTAGTGGATGATAAAAATGGTTAAAAAAATCTATAGGCTTATTCAAACATTTAAAAGTTAGGAGTCGGTGAGATTTTGTGTTTAAGTAATTCATACTTCTATTCAGCAAGGATTCATTAAACTGATCAAAGGTGATAGTAAAGACATATATAATGTTAAACAATATTTCTATTTACAAATGTTCTTTTCAACTTTTTATTTATCAAAGAATCATGAAAGAAATGTATCAAAATATTAAGTAGCACAGCTATTTTCTGATATTTCCTGAGAAGCAAATCAGCATATTAGAATGGTTTCTGAAGGATCATGTGACACTGAAGACTGGAGTAATGATTCTGAAAATTCAGCTTCAATCACAGCAATATTACAATATATTTGCATAAACCAAAAATCATTTAAAATTGTAATAATATTTCACAATAATATTGTTTTTACTGTAAGGGAAACAGGTAAGTTTAGCTCAAAGGGCATTGATTATTATAATTATAAGGACTTTTGACAAATCACTCTTTTACGGCAGATCAACTAAATCAACGGATTGTATTACCCCAACTCTGCAATGGATATTACTATCCGAAATATAGTGAAAACATTATTTGTTAGCACACTAACGAGATTAGCAGTTTAAGACATTAACTTGTAAGTACAAAAGTATGAAGAGAAGTATGAAACTTTGAAACACATCTAAAGGCAAACTAATCTAAAATATAAACACACACACATTTACACAAGTCGCAGAAAGAAAGATAGTGAGGAAAGAATGAGTTTTAAGAGACTGAAAATGTGAAATTTTATAGTAATATATGCATTTGACCTGAACAAACCAACAGTAATTTAATTGAAGCCTCACAATTGAGTTTTTAATGAGGCTATTCAATTTTATATTGAATGCACCAGCTCAGAATCTTGAGGTTTACTTGCATTGCCTGTGTTAGGGGGTTTAATCCTTGGATTAAATCTGTTGGGGGTTTGCTTCTGTGGTGTAGTTTGCTGAAAGGGGGTTTCCCAGGTTGCTGATTCACTGGAGGTCTATTAGCGTTTGGAGTGATGTCTTGGGAAACCAATCATTGGGCGTTGGCTAAATAATGGGTGCATTAATCGCACCAATTATTTACTTGAAGTTTTGGAGGCGGGCACAGCCGCGAGATGCAGCCGGAGACGCAAGTCGGAGACACAGCTTTGCAGCAAAACTTAACTTAGAATACGAGACTTTCAACGGAAAAGAAACTAAGGGTGCGTTCACACTTGTAGTTCGGTTCTCTTGGTTTGTTTGGTCCGGATCACAAAAGAAAACTATACATTTGGTCCTGGTCCGCTTAGCGTTCACACTGGTATTTTTGACAGCGAACCTAAAGACAGCGAACCTAAAGGCATAGTGATACGTTCATGACCTGATTGGTCGGGTTGAATGATGTATATTTCGTGACGGAACTCACCGAACTCCCCAAACAAAAGCTGTTTTCGACTTAAAGCGGCGCTGCGCAGACCTAACGGTGTATGACATCAAAGCACCTATTCACCGATCTGTCTGCTCAGCGCCACTTTAAGTCGAACACACCTAATGTCGGCTGCTGGACAGTGCGCTCATTGCTGAGTTTTCTTTTGATTTTATTTTCACTACCTGCGAACCCACGAAGAGCTCATAAAAGGCACTTCATCTCCTCGTTGCTCCACGTTTGTTTTGGATACACCGCTCGTTCTGCGTCGTCAAATCATGTCGCATAGTGTTGCATCTTGTCATTACTTCCTGTTTTTGGTTCGTTTAGAAGTATTTGGTCCATGTTGCGTTCATATTTCATTCGAACCGCACCAGAGTTTGTTTGGAAGTGGAACGAGACCCATCTTTTTAGCGGTCTCGGTCCGCTTGTTTGGTGCACACCAGGGTTCGGATGGCAGCGTTCACTCTTACTCAAACGGACTGCACTAGCAGAGCAATCGCACCAGGGTTCGTTTTAATTGAACCAAACATGACAAGTGTGAACACACCCTAAGTAAATGAAAGAAAAATGTGACGAGACCAGATAGCTTAGCTCTTCATGACGGCTGATGGGCGGCAGGCAAGCAAGCAAACCAAAGAGCCCAAAGGCCCAAAAAGTCTGAAAGAGTGGAAAAGGCGAACTCAAACCTTGAACTGTTCGCATCATGGGATTTTAAACTCGGCTGTTGGACATGTCCCAGATGGGGCTTTGACCAACTAGACGTTGACATTTTAGCTCGGGTTTAGCTATGTTTCTCCTCCCCATACATATATCAACATGCTATCTTGCTAGTCACATGGACTTTAGTTTTCCCACACTAGCAGAGTATAATTTAGACATGATTTCTATAAACATAATGTGATACAATTTACCAATAATTGATTGATATAAAAGTTCGACCATTTGTCTTGTTTAATGAATAATCAGTTATGGCTTATTTCCACTAAGCGGTACAGGTCAGTATAGTACAGTACGGTGTAATTTGGCATGGTGCACCCTGATCCGGCTTGGGTTTCCACCACCAACAATACCCTTACTTGGCATGGTGTATGCTGGAAAGTAGCGATCAACGTCATTCTCATGCGAAGAAGAAAGCGCTACATTGTCTGTGTATTTGTGAAAATATAAAATTATAAAATGTTATATTTTTTGGTATTTATACACTCTGATGTAAACAAGCCAGTGACGATTCTTGGTCAACCAATCAAAGTTTTCCAGTGAGTTTATCTCCACCCTTTAGGTACCGGACTACTGTGCTAGGTACCCCAATGGAAGGGTCCCACAAAATTGGTACGATACGGTTCACTATTTTTGGTATACTATTCATAACTTTTGACAATAGAAACATAAATAATTGTGTACCGTACTGTACTGTTCTGAACCGTACCGCTCTGAGCCATTAGTTAGACTTGCACCCCAGGCTTGCTGGGTCCCTGATTTATGGTCATCCATGTTGTTTTGGGCCCACTGTAATTCTTCTGCTTGGTCAGTTTTATCAAAGTTCTGATCACATTATAACTGTATGTATATGCATACACACTTTACTGTATTTTTGATCAAATATTTTTTTTTTTTCTAAGACATTAAAAAATTGTACTAACCCCACAATTTTAAACACTAGTTTACATTTGAAGGAGGTCTCCCAGAGACTTGGGCTGTGTCCCATATCACATAATTCCCTACTAAATAGTAGGCGAAAACACTATGTGAACAGAGTAGTTTGTCTGAATTCACAATATTCATAAAAGTGTAGAAAAAAGGTACCTGAAAGGTACATTCATACTACAGACATTCATAGAACATACAGTATATTTTTTTAGCATCACAAATAGACATACTTTTTTATTGACAAAGTAATTACAAAATAATTACATACTCATACAAATGGTCAGAGAGTCGGTCTCGTAACCCAAAAGGTTCTCTCTCCCACCTTCAATACCACGACTGAGGCGCCCTTGAGCAAGGCACCGAACCCCAACTGCTCCCCGGGCGCCGCAGCAAAAATGGCTGCCCACTGCTTCGGGTGTGTGTTCACGGTGTGTGTGTGTATGTGTTCACTGCTGTGTGTGTGCACTTTGGATGGGTTAAAATGCAGAGCACTAATTCCAAGTATGGGTCACCACATGTCACGTCACTTTCACTTTTCACAATATTTGATTTTTGATGCAGCCTTGGTATTGGGCTTTCTTGATCTTGGCCATGAAGCAAAAACATACTCTAATAAACACTTACATCAAACGTCTCAGGTTACATATGTAGCCATGGTTCCCTGAGTAGGGAACGAGACACTGCGTCCTCTAGCGGTCGCTATGGGGAACGCCTCGTCATGACCCGTGTCTGAAGCATACATTGAAAAAACACCAACTCGTTGGCCGGCGACAGCATGACGTCACTAACGGTGCGACTATAGTATAAATAGGCGCCGGGAGCACACATCCTTCACTTCTTTGTCTGAAGCTTGCGTCCGCAGCATGGCAAGAAACCTAGAGGACGCAGTGTCTCGTTCCCTACTCCGGGAACCATGG
>NW_015555841.1:124814-127606 GCF_001515605.1 Sinocyclocheilus anshuiensis
AAAAAAAAAAAAAAATTGTGGTAAAAAGCACTTAATTTGATCCCCACATAGGAAACACCCATATGTCGAGAAAATGTGTGTGAAAAATGTTTTGAAGCTGATTAATTGTGCAGAAATAGTCATGTAAGTGTTATATAAACCTGCCTACAGTCAAAATCTAATTGAATCAGTGCAACTTGACTGACCCTCCATATGTTGCAGCTAAAGAACATTTACATTTCCTGCTTTCGTTTGTTCGTGCAGAAATGTGACACAAGCAAGATTCAGAAAGCAATAGCCAAACGATCATCGTGTTACCTCTCTGTCTGATGGTAATGATTATGTTGGGTTGTATGAAGCCCCTTGGGCTTACAGCAGGTCACATTTTCAGAGGGACGTATGGAGTTATTAACATTTATTCCCAACTAATAACTGTCACACATGAAAACCACAGTGACAGTGACATGTTTTAAACAAAACTACCTGACAATGGATACCAAACATAATTACCTCATCTCACTGAGAGGACGATACGTCTGGGGAACCGCTAGCACAAATTGTGTGATTGTGAACAAGGGTGTGTGTGCGACTGTGTTAGTGCACGTGCATTTGTCCGCCGGTAACAATGAAAATCATAGACAAAAGCTGTTCAGATGAAACAACAGAGGATATTGATTTACACACAATGGTTATGGTGTTTGTGTGGAAATGATGACATGAATTGGAGTTCACTCAGAGGACATGCAGTGTTCCAGTAAAATATGGCTGCTAATAGCCTTCAATCTGCCATAAACAGTGGCATAATCTCTCTTTATCCCAAGCGATATTCTTTTACATGTTGTCAAATGAAGACAAGGACGCTGTCAATCACCGAAGAGGCTGCACAGGTCACTTCATTCCCGCTGATGAGTCTTTTGTCATGTCTGTCAGCACTTGCTTGATGTGACGCAAGTGTGACAGGATACGGGTCTGTAACACAACACAGAGTAATGTTAACTCATGTCTGCTTCAGAAAATACTGTCTGTATTCACACAGGGATGTATAAGGATGGTTGACTAATCAAGAAGTAAAGCTGAGCAGGGTCATTTTAGTATAATTGAGATATTATTGTACACTGTAAAAAGTGATAACCTGTAATTGTTACCTATAAAAAGCTAACTCTACCTAATTTAACCCATACAAATTAGTTTTATAAATATATATATATATATATATATATATATACTTATTTTTATTATTATTATTTTTTAGTAACCCTGAATCTGACTAGTGAGTCACTAGATTACATAGTTTGATATTTATTTATTTTTTCTTTATTTCTTTATTCAGCTTTAATTTTAGCTGTCCTTTGGTAGTTAGCTATCCTTTAGCATGTTAACATTAGCAGTGGTAAGATCCTCTATCTTTTATGAGAATTTGTATTTATAGATGTGTTCTCTTTAAATCACCACTGCTATCCATTAAAACACCCTTGGCCTGTTGTAATTTTCTTTCAGCATCTCACACAATGAGAGTTGCATTTTCAACTACATCTCAGCTTTGTTCTCTGTTCCATCATACCTTTTTTTGTTTTGTTTTGTTTTTTTGTCAATGCAACTTCAGAAATGGATCCGATCTGTGTCTGGTGCACATGAACCTGGAGCAGCATTAATGTAGAATGTATTCTGTGAAATTCATGACCCAGAAATATGGCAAAGATGGTTGACCTGACTTGACTGGAATGAATGGAAGCTGTATCAGTTTGGCATTTCTTAAGGTCTAGGCTTACATAGACTTTTAGCCCAATTTGGTTTCCAGATAGTTCACGACTGACACTGAGCCCAATAAAATCCATATTTCAGCTAACAGCATCCTGCCCGTCTGAGTGAAATGCAATGCTTTATTAATAGCTTTGGATCTTACTACCTAAACAGAGCCCAGTAGCATAGAGTAGATGGTCATATCAGGTTTAGCCCTAACTAAGGCATCATCTATAACACAAATCTCACAAAACATGTCAATAATATGTCTGTGTCCTGTTTCCCAACTACTATCTTTATCTTCAATAGATCTTTATGTTCAAAAACTATTTTATTAAGTTATTGTGTTGCATATAATGGAAATCTAATGAAAATTGTTTTTGAGAATAATGGGAATTATGAAAGTCCTTTATTTCCTAATTGCCATGAAAACAAAGTAATAATTCTTAATTTTGCTTCATATTGTTCTGATCTAAACATGGGTTTTGTTAGATTCACCTATAATTTTATTATCAGTAGAATGTTTTAATACCAGCCTTAATTTAACAAAATCAGTCTCTTGATAAAATAAGCAGTTTTGTTGTGTTTGTGCAGTATAGCTACAGATGCACAGATAAGCACACAGAGCAGATTAAACTGAAGGTCTGGCTCAGGACCGAAGGCTCAGAGATTAATGTGCTGCCTGGCATGAGCTGAACTAATACACTGTGTGGACACCTTTAATTATTCTATTAAAGTTTGAGCCAATTACACTTTAATTGTCCTCCATTTAATTGTTTCTGCTCCATTCCAGGTTTTTTTAATATTTTTTTTATGAATGTGCTATATCATCATGAATATCAAACAGCATCTAATGAGTAATGCATGTAGCCAGTGGCAGATATGAACATGCGAGAGTGCATGCTGATTTATTTTACTTTGGACATCTGAAAAGTATTTACAGCTTCCTAAAATTATGAAGTGGAAAATTGTGTACTTGTTTGTATTTTATGTGCTTTTTTGTGTATTTTTTTTGTGTGTGTATCGTTTGTATATTAACAATATATATAAACAATATATTCATATAAATATAA
>NW_015555841.1:127616-170785 GCF_001515605.1 Sinocyclocheilus anshuiensis
TATACACACAAAAAATATAAACAACATATTGGTGATGAGTTACAGTACAAGATGCTCAGAAATATTTATCCAGACAGTAAAAGGTTGTGTGAATTTTCGCATCTATATATATATATATATATATATATATATATATATATATATAGAAAAAATTGAAGGGGGTCTGAATACTTTCCGTACCCACTGTATATATATATATATATAATACAACACTATATTAGTATCTCAAATGATACTAAACTAAAACTGCTCTGAACTTACTTGCAAGATGGGAAAATTGTTGCCACAAAAAAAAAAAAAAAAAAAAAAACCTTCCGGGTTTTTTGCAGTTACTAGATTTGACTAATTTCTTTAGTGGACTGGGTGCTAAATGCACATGCTACCGCTATTCATTAGTGTTCAGTAACCCAATGTCAAGATGTTTTTTTTTACAGTCTGGTGACATGTATAGTTCCTTTGGGTTATTTCAATCCCTTGTTTAATCCTTATGCTAATTTAGGTCATTCTGAGAGTGATTTTGAGACTGCATGTACAAAACGATTGGCAGCACAATGTTTGTTTGGCATGAACATCTTTCTTTTTTGGCAGCAGAGAAGGACAATTAAATTGAAGAGTTCTTTGAAGGAGAGGATTATTTATTTGCATGCAGTTGGATGGTTATTGATTTGCACGTATAAATGTGTCAGTTGAACTGATGTTTTTACATTGCCCGAGAGCTATACTGCCCAACCGTTTAGTGAGATATGCAATAAAGCATTGAGATTAGAAACCATTAATAAGTGCACATGCAAATCTAAATCATCTTGCATTGTGTGAGATCAGAGGGAACACTCAAGCGATTAATCTTCAGATCTACCCTGAAGCACTTCAGGGAACAAGCCAAACGAGTTCACTAATTACTAATTACTCTTCAACGCTTTATTACTGAAAAGTTTAAAACTCATCTGTCAAATATTAGGATACATTACATCAGTCTGTCTACATTGTGCTTCCAACATCAACTATTACCAACTATACTTCAAAGCACCAAGCAGCCTAAGGTGTGCTGGTTTTGACTGGTTTAGGTAGGTTTTGCTGGTCTCCCAATCTGGCCAAGCTGGTGTTTAGTGTTCTACAAACCAGCCTGGTGGCCATCTGACACTAATAGTTGCATGCGTAATAATTGCATGCATTTCAGATCCGCATCACGTTCAGCAGCGGCAGCTCTTAAAGTAATAGCAGCCAAATAATCTAATAACCCAGCTGCTGTGATGTATGTTAATCAAAGAACAAAAGTTAAAAAAGAGGAAATCAATAACTTCTGTAGCTTTAAGTATTCCTATATTTAATTTAGAATTTAGTGTTTGATAACTTTATTCAATTTCTGTTTATTTCCTACTTGCTGAGGGGCACAGGTAAATATGACATTTATTATAATGAGTGTATGTGAAGATTGTTTTCAGTTCACTAAAATTAGAAGTTGTTATTTTTAAAGTCTGATAAATGTTAAAATTGATAGCTCTGAATTATATTGTAATGCTAGTATAGTTACAATTACATATTGTTATGGAGTGACAGAGTCGCGAGGCATGCAGATCCATTTGCAAAACTTTATTTAAAGAGAGACGTGGTCAAAACAGGAAAAGTTTGACACTGGTAAACGCAGTTGAACAGGGATAGACAAAAGAGTATTCTTAACACAGGCGTAGGTCAACACATCAGCGAACGTTATCCAGAGGGCAGAGCAAAGAGATAATCCAAAACAGGCTAGAGTCCAGGCGAGAAGCATACAGTATCCAAACAGAGCACAACGTCAGGGGTAATCCAGAACAAGCAAAATCCAGGGTAGGCAGAGAACACACAGAATCGAGACACACAGGCTAGGATCTAAACACGGGAAATCAGTAAATGAACAAGACTAGATAAGACTGGGAACTAATACTGGAGAAACTAGACTGGCTCCGTAATGTAGCTATCACTAGGAGAGCAATAAACGCTAAACAATACTCGGCCCTGAATAGTGGTTAGGGCCTCGTATTTAAAGTGTGTGTGATTGCCTGCAGGTGAGACTGCAATCAGTGCAATGGAGCATGGGAAAGGTAGTCCAGGGTGACGTGTAACAGTTTGTGTAGTGTGAGAGTCAATGTAATCGGAAGGCGACCTCTGGTTGTGAGCAGATTGAAGACCACAGACAAGATTTGTGACACATATAGTCAATGGTTAAATATTAGGGAAAATAAAGAACAATTTCCTTGAGACATCAGTAATATTGGTCTCAGTGATACTCGCCTAAAAAAACAAAAAAAAACAAATACATATTAAAAATATAGTCTTTATGTTGTTTCTACATTATTTGAAAATTGAATTTGAAATTATTGCAATATAAAAGTATATAAAAAAATAGGTGGGATTAATCGTGATCGTGAAGACAAGCCCAAGACTGTTTCATTTATAATGCAGTTTTGACAACCAGTAGAATACAAGAAACGTGTTCATTCACTGAAAAAAAACAAAACAAAAAAAAAAACGCAAGGGTTAATAATATGTAATGATTATAAGATCACAACCATGAGCTTATTAACATAAGGCCCACATTATACTAGCTTTCTAAAGTTGGGTGGATTTTAAAAAAAGTTTTTGAAGAAAGTCTTCTGCTTGTCAATGCTATATTTATTTTATCAAAAATACAGTAAAATGGTGAAATATTTTTACCATTTAAAATAACTTTTTTTTATTAAGTTATCTCTATGCAAATATATTGTGAAATGTAATTCATTGCTGTGATTGAAGCTGAATTTTCAGCATCATTACGCCAGTCTTCAGTGTCACATGATCCTTCAGAAATATTTTTATAAATATTCTAATATGTGCTACTCATGAAACAGCAGAAACAGTTGTGCTGCTTAAATTTTTGTAAAAAAAAAGATATTATTTGATGAATAGAAAGTTTAAAAGACCAGCATTTATTTGAAATGTAAATCTTTTGAGACATTATAAATGCCTTCACTGTCACTTTTGATCAATTTAATGCAATCTTGCTGAATAAAAGTATTAATTTATTTAAAAAAAAAGTCTCATAAGGATCCTATATTGTATCCTATGTAGTCATTAGCAGTTTATAATAGTTAACTAAAATTAAAACTAAGACCATACACAACATTTACATTACTTGAAATGAAAGAAATGTTAATTGAAATTAAAATGAATTCATTCATATATTAAAAGTAAATAAAATAATTTTCATTTCAGATAGTTGTCGAGGCTAGTTGATATAATTTACTAAAACTGAAAAATGAATGAATGCATGAATGAATCAGTCAATCAATCAATCAATCGAGAGAACAAATTATGTGGACAAATAAAAATAAAAATGATGAAAACAACTAAATTGTGAAAATAAATGTAACAATAAATAATAATTAAAAAAAATGTTTATATATTAATATGTTTTTACTTTGACTTTTTTATATATTAATATGTATATGTCTAAACATTAATACAACTGTAATAGAAGAAAAACAACTGTATTAGTATCTCAATGATAATGAATTAACACTTAGCAGTAACTAGAATTTGAAACAGGATCAATCTCAGGTCAAAATCAACAGAGTGCAAACTTTCACCTCACAGAAGAAAATGTTATTTAGTGCAATCACAACACTGTCTGGCTGTATCAGCTCCCTGCTGTACTCCTGTATGTAGGAGCGTGTCAGTGGCACTGAAGGGACAGACAGGTGTAAGTGCTTAATTAAATATCATTAGCATGTGCTGGGCCTGAAAAAGCGCTTGATGGAAACAGACCTCTTTAGACAGTGGCTCAGCATATATAGAGAGGACTGCGGGTGCAACGCTGTGGACCCAGAGCCCAACACTACACTCTGGAGCCTGCGGCGGGACAGAACGGGCCTGGCTGGGCTTCAGTGTACCTGCATCTCTCAGAAGGGATGGAGAAACATGTCTCGCTGGAGGTGTGAGGATTTATGGAGTGTGATGTGATGGGAAACTCTCTGTGGATATGCATAAGCATGTGTTCTTTGGAGGTGACTGCAAGGAGCAGAAGACCAAAGTTAAGCTGCAAATGAGGTTAATTATTATGCAGGACCATTATTGGATGGTGGGATAAATCTTTGTTGTTTGTGTATCGTATCAAGTACTGAGTCATTTGCAAGTGGTAGGATTCTCAATCCGAATGCCAAATAGCCTCATTTTTACTCACTTATATTGGTAGCTAAATTAGATTAGGATGTATATACAATGATTTTGGAAATAATTGTCACAGTGCACTTTTGTAACTGAACCAATAAGATCTGTGTGTTTGGATTGTCTCAAACAGAGTTCGGCTGTTTTCGCTCAAGGTGTTTCTGCGAAACGAGTCCCTTGTGGCTTCATTGTGTTTTTTAATTGGTTTACTTCAATAGATTTTTTTTCTCTCTCACACACACACACACTTTAACAAACACTCCTTTATAAACCCTGTGTGAATAGTTAAAGCACAGTGCTTATATATGTGCAATATCTAAGGGGCAAATTAATATTTAACTGGATTTACAGCTAATCATTGCAGTATGAAATATTAATTTTAATCTTAATGGCAGGGGCTTTGTGCTAGTTCACATGAGACCATGTGTTATTTTATTCTGTAAAAGTTGTTTCTCTTTTTCACATGCGATGGTTGATATTAAATGGTTAGTTTAGCCAAAATACACTGTAAAAAAAATCCCGTCAAATTTACAGTAAAAAAACGGCAGTTGTGGTTGCCGGAAATCTACCGTAAAAAATACGGTCGAAATGTTCTTCTGTTTACGGTATATTTAAAAGTGAACCATAAAATTTATGGTTAAAAACCGGCAGCTGTGGTTGCCGGAAATCTACCGTAAAAAATACGGTCGAAATGTTCTTCTGTTTATGGTATATTTAAAAGTGAACTGTAAAATTTACGGTTAAAAACCGGCAGCTATGGTTGCCAGAAAAAAAGTACATGAGTAAAAGAAATTGTGAATTTAACAAGAACACCCAGAAGTGGTATGAAAAGCAAATACACTTTTTATTTTAATTGATGTAGGCGGAAGTACCGACCCAGTGTTTAGAGTGAACGTGCAAAGAAAGTCAAATGCCCTTTACGAAAAAGGTAAAACAACAAATGTAAGATGATGCTGAAGTTGGAGGAGAAAATGAGATGAAGTTTTTTGCCCTACCCTACCCTTTTGAACCGGAGTACACAGACGAAGAAATAACCACACGTGACCTTTCCAACGTGATTACGTAATGCGTGACACTCATCGCAGAGCTAATGCAAGACGAGTATTTGTGGTTAAAAAGTATATACATTTTACATTTTTTTTTTAGCAAATGACTGATCGTTTCGCTAAATAAGACCCTCATTTCTCAGCTGGAATTGTGTAGAGCCCTTTGAAGCTTCATTGAAACTACAATTTGGATCTTAAACCTGTTGGTCCCCATCGAAGTACATTATATGGAGAAAAAGCATGTTTTCCTCAAAAACCTTAATATCTTTGAGACTGAAGAAAGAAAGACATGAACACCTTAGATGACACGGGGGTGAGTAAATTATGAGTAAATTTTTTATTCTGGAGGTGAACTAATCGTTTTTCACCGTTAAAACTACGGACATTTTTTACAGTGTATGTACAATTTCCTGTTTGAATGTATTTTATAGAGAGAGAGAGAGAGAAAATGTCCATGCTGAAAAAAATAAATAAATAAATAATAAAAGCTTCATGGACTGTCGATGATTGATTGTAAAAGAGCTGCATGAAAAACTTTTGAAATATTTTTTTGTATTTGTCGTTTTTGTATGAGGGTGAGTAAATGATGACAGAATTTACACTTTTTAGTGAGTTATGCCTTTGAAGTTTTTTTTATAGTCTACGCCTTCAGTGCTTAATGTCTGGACAGTAATAATCACAGCAGTGTCCAGTAAATAAAGTCTCCGTCAGGCGAAGGCGAGCACCAGAAGCAGCTTTACTAATGCTTCAGAGGGCTTTGATTGATTGTCAACCTTCTCCTGCTTTTGCATTTCTCATTTCCTATTCAGAAGCTTTATTCATCGCACAAGGCTTGACAGTTTTCGATATGCGACCTTCATAGTTCCACACATCAACAGAATATAATGGAGTTTGTTCCTTCTCTCCATTTCTTTGCAGACAATATTTCAGCATGGCTGTAGTGTACTATAAACAATCCATAAAAATATGAGTCAATTATAATATCTCTGTGTCACAATCTTTGATTTAACAGTTGCTCTTATGCATCTTCTTGTATGCTCATAGATTGCTGCCCATGGTATCTTAATGAAATATTAATTAAATCACTGAGTTTCTTTGCTGTTATGTTCTTTTGTCTCTGTTTGTGGATTAATGGGCATGAAACTGCAAACTGCTCACTGCAGATGAGCTGTGCATAACACGTAACTTTCTCTAGGAGACAAACAAACGTAATGTGTGCCCTAAAGTTAGAATATATTTGCATATTTTGGCAGATTGAACGTTCCGCACTTTAATTTACCTGTCACAGATCTGCTCAACAACAAACCGTATGGCAATGCTTAACAAACACAACATGCATAACACTGAGATGCGGCGTAACCGGCATAAAACAAACAAGCAATGTGACCGGCTCTCGGTGAATCCTATGAAAACATGTCCGGGTTCCATTTCACCAAAACCAGGAAATGTATTATGGCTTGCATATTTTTGGAGCTTAAAGGGGTAGTTCATGTGAAAATGAAAATTTGCTGTTAATTTTACCCTCAGGCCGTCCAAGATAGGTGACTTTTTTTTTCCTTCAGTACAACAGAAGATTTTCTGCTGAAACCATGGTCCTTGGTGATTCATAAAATGCAAGTCAGCGACTATTTTCACTTTGAGAGTAAGAAAAACATATACAGGCAACACAAAATTAATACCCATGGCTCCTGACGATATATTGAGGTCTTCTGAAGCAAAACGAGCGGTCTGTGCAAGAAACCAAACATTATTTATTTATTATTACCTGTAATCCAGAGCCTTAGGCAACAGGAAACATATTCCTTTTTTGTATTTTTTATTTTTTTGCAAACTAGTTATTTCGGACAGTTTGTTTCATGAACTGATTCAGTTCACTAGTTTGTTTATCTAATCACACAATGATGTAACATATACGCAATTATATTATCAAAACAACCCAATAATGATTTGAAATGTGGATGTTTTACATGTCTCAAGCATATAAAGTGAATAAACTAGTCTTCATCAGCTCACCTTTTTACATTAACAATGAGAAACTAAAAAAAAAGAAAATTTCTTCCCAGGGTTCACGTATGCACATATCAGCGGCTTATTGGTCTTCAGTCCGAGTCTAACTGTTTCCTCAGTTCAGTGAGTGTTGAGAAACTGGAGAACTGAATGAGTTAATTCATAATAGGATCAGATACGGTAGTGTTTTGGCTCATTCTAAGTCCCAGTGACTGTCAGGTGTCTGAAAAGTGAGTTTTGATTGAGTAACTTGTAGATCTATTTTGCTCGAGCCACAAACTGTTTCAGACGGTTCAGTCCGATCTGGTGAACTGGTTCAACTAGTTCACGAAAATGAACTGGCTCAAAAGAATGATTTGTTAATGAAGCATCACTCTGGACTGTTTGCCTGAGGCTCTCTGGGTTACAGGTAATAATGCTGTAAATAATGTGCAGTTTCTTGCACAGACTGGTCATTTTGCTTCATAAGACCTCAATATATCATCAGAAGCCACAGGTATAAATTTTGTGTTACCGTACCTGATATGCTTTTTTTTTTCTTTCTTTCTTTGTTTTTTTTTTTAACTCTCAGCAGCCATTGACTCGTATTTTGTGAATCACCAAGGACCACGGTTTCAGCTAAAAAAAAACCTAAATAAATGGAATTGCTGTTCTACTGTTCTAGCAAAGCTGTCATTGAATGAAAAAGAGCTACATGTACATTTCTCTAAATATCCCCTTTTGTATGAGGGTGAATAAATGATGACATACTTACTTTTTGTGTGTGCCAGCTTTGTTGTTTTATGACTGAACAATAATATTCACTGTGGTGTTCAGTAGATGCAAAAACATTTTGCAGATTGCATAAAGAACATGTTGCCTACTTTTGGAACCATTAAATTTATTTATTTTGCAACTCAACTGCCATCAATTTTATGGCAGTTGAGCAGATTTAGGCCAGTCATTGCAGCATTGGAACAAATATTATCCTGTTTTTCATATACAGTGGGTACGGAAAGTATTCAGACCCCCTTAAATTTTTCACTCTTTGTTATATTGCAGCCATTTGCTAAAATCATTTAAGTTAATTTTTTTTCCTCATTAATGTACACACAGCACCCCATATTGACAGAAAAAAACAGAATTGTTGACATTTTTGCAGATTTATTAAAAAATGTTTATTTATTTATTTAACATTTCTAGATTCACCCTGCCATCCTGTCCACTGGGCTTTGGTTTTCCCTTCCCATCATGCTTTGCCTGATGTCTCATTATTTCAACATATATTGTCTGATCGTCTGACTGGCACACAATAAATGGCTCTTTTCTGAATGCTAATCACAGATTTCTCTTTCTTTTTTGATCGTGTGACACTTCATGGATGATTCATGAGAAAATTGAATAGGTGTATTTTTCTTGTCAAAAACAGAATAAGGCTCCAGAATCCAACACATTCAGTGCAGTTTGCTTTCCTTTAAATTAAATTCGCTGGCTTTTAAATGCATTTGACAGTGATTTATAAGAAACAAAGATCCGTGTTTTTACTTGTCATATATTGGTGATACTGCAGTCATATTTTTCTTGGCCGAGTCTGGTGTATTTACGATTGCCAAAGCCTCCAGCTCGACTTCTCCACTTACCTTTCCACCGTCTGCATGGTTACCATGGCAATGGTTACCGATGGAGACCAGGAGTTCAGGGAGCTCGAGAGTGCGGCTGCAGGGAAACCAAGATTATTGAATGATGGAAGGTTAGTTAGGAATATTGCTGCACTTTTTACTTTAGAGGTTTTTCTGAAGTGCCTGAGGAATAGCTCTTGAAGCCACTATTCATTTTGTTTATCGTTAATAAAGGCTAAAGATTTGGTTAAACAGATTAAACATAAGCACTTATTACTAGTGATGTTTAATCAGCTGAACAATCATTATGTTGTTAAACAACAGTACAATACATTGAATGCACTGTGCTTTAGTCTCTCAGAGCCTCATTTTCATTACTGTAAAAAAAAAAAAAAACACTTTAAACAAACATTACAAAACACTATTTTTAAAGTATGATCATATAATGTTTGTTAAGACTGGTATGGTGCAGTTACAGTGCTTACTAACCTTGTCTGTCTTAAAGGGATAGTTCGTCCAAAAATTAGTTACTCACCCTCATGTCTTTCCAAACCCGTAAGACCTTCGTTCATCTTCAGAACACAAATTAAGATATTTTTGATGAAATCCGAGAGCTTTCTGACCCTACATAGACAGCAACGAAATTGACACATTCAAGGCCCAGAAATGTGGTAAGGACAACATTAAAAAAGTTAATGTGACATCAGTGGTTGAAGATTAATTTTATGAAGCTATGAAAATATTATTTGTGCGCAAAGAAAACAAAAATAACAACTTTATTCAACAATCTCTTCACTTTTGTGTCATTCTATGACATGCGTTCACGAGAGTACCTCGACGCATACCTGTTGCTGACGCACGAGCCAGCGTCCTATCCCTTTAAGTTCGACTTTGTTGCTAACTATTGCAAGATTTGCACAAGGTTACCAGAAAGAGATGAATCATATCCACTGTATATATACAAATACTACATGGAACAAATTCAGTTCTAAGATTTAGAAAAAAAAAAAAAAAGTACTTTATTTGCTAATAATTTCACCTTTTGTAGACATCCTAAAAGCAAGGTTTTATCATGTTTAGCTTCTGGACTTCTGGCCAAGTTTGCAATATCAAGCAACATCTAACATTTTAGAAAAGTCAATGTTCAGGTCAAAATTCTCCAAACATCCTCCAAATGTTCAAATAACGTTATATTATGGCTAAAAGATTTAGTAGAATGTTGTAAGAAATATTTATTTTATTTTATATATATATATATATATATATATTAGTCGCCCCTCCTCTTGTTGTCTGGCTTCTATAATTTATTTTCATAGGCAGCAAACAGGCGATCCTGCCCCAGTGCTATGCCACAGATTAAAATGTGACAAAACTAAGCGGCAGCCACATTGATCATGCAGACAGGAGTGTCGGCTGGGGGAGTCGGACACACAATCTGGCTCTCCAGCGGGAGACTGATGCACAAGGCCATTGTGTGTCACTCTGAAGAATACAATCGGCTGCTCTGGTTTTGTATTTTTTCCAAGATGTTCGTTGTTGGAAAAGTGTTTGTGTGTTGCTCTGTTTAAGACTGAAAAAAAAGAATGTCGAGAGCAACTGTCGCTCTCAACAAGAATGAATGAAGCACATAGATTTTGAAATATTCACCTCAGTGGAACAGGTGTTTCTGCTGTTCATAACCGTTTTCATCGTCAGCCATTTGCAGACGAGACTCATTTGTATTCAGTCTTGAGGTCTCAGTCCAGTCTCACATATGATATGCTCCATGCAGCAGATGCTTACATGCCACTGAAATAAAACCAGGCTTCATTCATCCCAACGGAAAGCAAATACACTGTCTGAACTGTTCAGACTCTCTCCAGGTCTTTGCCTTGACTCAAAACTCTTCTGGTCTCGACCTGGATTCAGACTCAAATGTGTTAGTCTTGTGTGTTTATCAGTCAGTTCCTTGTTTTATTTCAAGCATACAGTTTAAGGCTGAAAATACTGATTGACAGCAAGACTTTTAATTAAGCTTATGAATCAATATTTTATTTATATATTTATTTTTTTACTTGCTGGATAACTTATATCATGGTAAATGGTAATTCTGTAAGTGGAAGGAAATGAACTTGCTCACCTTTATAAAGGTGCAAAATTAACAAAAGTAACAAAAAAAGTAAAAGTAATAGATATCACTAATAGTAATAGTAATAAATAGTAATAATGTTAATGTTGAACACATTAATAAACCAAGATATGTCAGAACACAAACTCTCTTAAGAACATGACCTGACTTATTCATCTTTGGAGAAAAAACATAGACTGACTGACTCACTTATTGATTCATTCACCGTGCCTTTTCAATAGATTATCTTATATACAAAAGTGACCGCTAAATGTGGATTTTGACAAATTTTTGTTGAATATTTTCAGAACAAAGAGCTCCACGCATAGCTACCTACCTATCAGTCCTATAAATGCTCTATTGTCTGAGTGATTTTACCATAGTAGGGTCATTCCACGAAATCGGTGCCTTTTCCACTTGGAAAAATGGACAAATAAAATAAGTTTAATAGTTTTTCTTTCTTTTTTTTAATATCCATGAAATGAAGACACCTTAAAATGACAAGAGATCTTATTGTGCAATCTCAGGCTATGCAATTTATTATTTTATGACTATTTTCCTACCTCATGTTTTGGTATTTTTGTCAACCCTGTTACTGACACAAGAATTACTAGATACTATAGTTTAATTAGAACTCATATGCCACTGAATGATATAGGCAATAGTTCAATAAAATAGTGAGGGTGACCTGTAAAATGCTTGAATGCTTTAAAAAACAGGGTTAAACATAATCAATGTCATCCCTGTTACCCACATGTCAAAACCCGTTACTCTAAAAAGTAACAGATTGACAGTAACAGGTTTGATGATTTCAAACAAATTTGCTAATTTCTAGCTAATAGTCAAGTTCACAAACACACATATTGTACACTTTGAAAGGATTTTACTTGTAGAAATAATTGTTTAAATTTACATTTTAAAAATGGTAACATGATTGACATTGCATTAAATGCCTGGAGATGCTGTGTAGATCATGTGGGAGACTCTTGTTCCCCCTAAAACTCAAATGATGGCAGATGCAAGGACCAGTGTGCATTAATGACTGTGGTGTCAACTGACAACATCTGTGCGCTCTTAGAGCTTTTAGCTGCCTGAAATCTCTAGATGCCAGAGCCAAATCAGAGCCATTAGCCCTGCTTTATCAGAGCATCTCTCGACCAGAGTGGGTGGGTTTTCCAGGCCTTCATAATAATGTTCACTGTAGGATTGGAAGGTTGGGGGGGATGTTAAATAGAAAAGGGAATATTTGCTCTCAAGGTCGGAAATGTAAATTGAATAGAATAATGACTGACTGACAGCGATGACTGGCCAAGTAGTGCAGTCCATTACTTGGCAAGTAGGTGTGATTGCTGATGTCAATGAAAATAGTGGAGATAGATCTAGTGTCTTTTCCACCTCCTAGCGAGTACAATACTCATCATTGGCTAGCAACAATTCTACAGACCTGAAATTCTTTGAGCAACCCAAGGCTCATTGGAAAAATGTGCCTAGGGCATAATTTCGGCAAAATATTTTGTTGTATGTTTTGTGACACTTTCAACATTTTCAAAATGTTCAGTGAGTGGTGCTAAAAGCATGTTCAGTTTTATCTGAAACTGATGAATGTGAATGTAGCATCTTTTTATTACATTGGTTGTTGTATACATATCATGGCAGTTCAGAATTGAAATGTCTGGTGAGTGGCACATTTGAAAATAATGTACCGTCTACACTAAACCTAACCAATAATGTTAACAAAAACAAACATGAGATAAAAAATGAGATAAATTGTCTTTGAACAATTTGATTGTGACTCGTGTTTCACGTATCTCGTACCCAAGCTCTTCGCAAGTGCAGTGCTGTACCAGGTGGGCTAGCAAGCAAGCTTACTATGTCAGAACAGCCAAACATATAGAGCTGTCTATGCAAACATCAAAATGTGTTAATTTTCAAATCATGCACTATAGTAAAAATGTGTATTAATAAATAATTTGCACCTGTAATTATAATTTGTGAGTAAATGAACAAAAAATGTTGGTCTTTTACTGCCACTAGTGTTAATTTCAGCTGAAAACTGCAGTGATTTGTATGTATTGGCCTGTTTTTAAAAAAAAAAATGAAGGTAGAGGCATACTGTACTTTCCAATAAGCTGTCAGTGAGTACTTAAATGCTTGACTTGAGATGTTTGCCATTGTCTGTTGTTGTTGAACTGTAACTTGGATTGGAAGAAACAATGATGTATGGTGAAAAAAGAAAAGTTCCTGTCAAGATTGGAAATGGGTTATACTTTCCTGTAAGTATGCAGGTCTACTTTTTGAGACTTGGCTTGAGACTCTTGGCCAAGTCCTTTCTGAACCCTCACTAGCGTATACTTACAAATTCTCACTGAAGAAGGAACTGCAAAAATGAGCTTCGGTTTAGTGACAATCAATTTTTACACTTTTCTTCTGCGTGGCTTGAACTCCTGTAAGACTGACTAAGCATTTGTGACAGAACATTTTTTCCATGGGACGTCCAACAGCTGTTGTAGATGCCTGAGCCTGGCAGAGTTTTGTGAGATGAGGACTTGGCGATGGTTGTAGCCTTCAGATGATATCCCAACACACCGACTTCTGGGGAAATGCTGAGAGAATTTTTTCCTAGGGTGCCATGTTTCTTGACAGTGAATGTTTAGCCAGAAGCACTGGCAGACATTTAAAGTCAAGAAGGGAGCATTTTCCCTCAGCCATTTGGACCGATATTGTTGCTAGCAGAGAAATATGCTGTTTGAAATGCAGTTAAATCTGTCAGTGTGTCAGAAGATTGTTGTGTCCGTCATGGCTTGTCATTGACCAAATTAAGAGCACACAGTAATTCTACTGAAGGTTAAAATTAAGACTCTTTTAACGTCACGTTTCACTATGCTGATCCACATATTAACTGCTTTTTGCCATTGCCTGCCTGACTAAACAATTGGGTGCCGGATTGACCTCTTGCATTATTGCCACTCCTAAGGGCCCCAGCGTAGTAATTACAGTCCATCTCAAAATGTCAGCGAGAAGGGCAGAGCTCAGCAATGCTTTACTCCTGCAGCTGTTAACTGTTCCTCTCTCTTACAAGCGCTTATTTAAAGAAATGTGCCACAAGGTATGAACAAGCGGATTGCGACTTCACCCACCAGTGCTAATTTACCACTGTGATGATGCATGATTATCAGGCAATTATATTTGGTTACCATGCAAACAGGGTGCATCATGGGACTTCATTAAAGACAGAGAAAAACAGCATCACAGAAAGAGAGCTCTGTTTTCCAAATGGCAGCCATTACTCTAACACCAGCCCTTTTGTTTCCGATTTCCATGAATATTGAAAGGCTCTCTGTTCTTATGCCCGAAGTGTCATCTGGCATTACAAATTGAGATTCAATTGCATTTACAGTCAAAAATAAATTATTATTACCATCAGATGAAGTTCTTGGAGTGTGAGTAAGAATTTATTTAATTGTTCAGATTTATCCAAGCTCCCTTAACGAACTGAGAGGGGGCGGGTTGAGCATCCCTATGAGAGGAGAGACTAATGATCGATGACCAATGATCAACCACATTCTCGCCAGAATTCAGTGGAGTGCCTGTGTGTTAATGTCTATGCACTCTCATGCCAGAATTCAGCCTGGGTATTACCTTTACACCTGTTTTGTTTTGGTGTAGCGGTTTTTTTGAATATCTATCTTATTAAAATAAGCTGTGTTTAACAGTAGTTGGTTCTAATTAAAAAAAATTGGACACCCTAAGGCCATGTCCACATGTCCACGGGTATTTTTATAAAATTAGTTTTTCCTTCTTCTGTTTTTAAAAAAATCTCCATCCACATGAAAAAGCAAAAGCATGCTTTGAAGCACTGTCAAGAGCATGCCAAGCAAACAGGTGGCAATATAATCTCAACCGCAATGTTGGCCAATCAGAAGCCTGTAAAAGTTTCCAGTAGGCGGATATAACAGCACATGTTCCGATGTCACAAGCCGAAATTTTTTGAAAATCTTCATCCTGGCAGGAGTTTTCCAAAATGTTTGGTTTCAGTGACCTGGTGCTGTGTTTGTGTGTGGACGAACGGCCAAACTGCATAGAAAAAGCTATGGTTTTGAAAATACCATATTCAAAAATAATACCCTGAAATTATTAATACCCAGGGTAATTGAAAATACCCTGTTTGTGTTGACAGGGCCTAAGAAATGAATAGTGTTTTTGTGGAGAGTCATAAAAATGGCATGCACTCACAGATGAAGACTGTAGTCATAATTAATTCATTAATTATAAATAACAGAGAGAATCCTCATACTCCTGCCTGTACAGAAATCAGAGAGCCTTCTAACTGTGCATAGACAGCAACGGAACTACCACGGTCAAGGCCCAGTAATGTAGTAAGGGCATTGTTAAAATAGTCCATGTGACATCCGTGGTTCAGCTGTAATTTATGAAGCTACGAGAACACATTTTGTGTACAAAGAAAACAACAACAAAAAACTTGTTGTTTACTAAATTGTTTATTTATTCAACAATTCTAAACAATTCTATTTCAACTATTCTATTCTAACTTCTATTTTTACGTTTCTGGGCCTAGGACTTGGTAGTTGCATTGCTTTGTATGCAGGATCAGAAAGCTCTCAGATTTAATAAAAAATATCTTAATTTGTGCTCTAAAGATGAACGAATATCTTACGGGTTTGGAAGGACATGTGGGTGAGTAATTAATTACAGAATTAGCATTTTTGGGTGAACTATCCCTTTAATAGCAGCGCAGTGTCTAACACCATAATGGTATTGGTATTTAAAGTGCACAAAGAGTAGTGATGCTAACTCTGTCTAGAGGACTACTAAATCACTCATTAAATAATCAACAAAAATGTGACATCATCATGGTACATCCAGGAATCTCTGTAGTCCTTGACAATTTGTCATCCGGAATATCCTATACCCGGAAACCTCTGTGCGATGCATGTGACTCATGATCTTAAATTACTGCAGAGCATCTCCATAT
The DNA here is from genome assembly GCF_001515605.1 of Sinocyclocheilus anshuiensis. NCBI lineage: Eukaryota > Metazoa > Chordata > Actinopteri > Cypriniformes > Cyprinidae > Sinocyclocheilus > Sinocyclocheilus anshuiensis. The sequence continues at coordinate 143,547 of NW_015555841.1, forward strand.
ATCCCAATAGTGTTTTTTTTGTGTTTTTTTTTTTATGTGTTGTTACCGTAAACTTGCCTGCATTAAGGCTAACAGAATTAAATCACTTCATTAACTATGAACTTGATTTCTGCAAGTAGTGAACTTGAGCCTTTAACGCTCACTTAGTTTTTCCCTCCCTATTGTCCAATGTGTGTAATGAGGTCATGTCTGTTGGAATGATGTCCATGTCTCTGGGGTGCTGTGCGTTCCAGTCGTCTGTCACTAACTCTTTGCTAATACCCGGCCGTAAGTCCAAGGGACAGCCAAATTGCTGGACAAATCTGCCCTTTATGCAAAGTCAGAGCCAGGAGGAACAGACAGACAGATAGAGAGAGGGGTGGAAGGGAGGGTGAACAGATCAACTGGACATATTGTGCTCTGTGTGTGTTGAGAGGGGGTGGACGCACAGCCTGAGTCAGTATTAAAGGCCACGGTGACACCCGCATGGAAGATTCTTACTCAATTTTCTCAGGCTAAATGTAATCAAGTCAGAGGAACAAACTGGAATCCAGAATCTTCTTTCGGTCTAAGTGGACTTATTAGTATGAGCTCAAGGTTTAATTTAAAATTTCATTGGAATTTCACATCAAGCCGGATAAAAAGGATTGAAATTGATATCAGGTTGTGATATCAAGATATTGATTATGAACAATGATGCTGCATCAAATATGGACCTCTCAATCAGTTTAAGCAAAGAGCAGCTCACCAAGTCAGCATTTCAGGTTTTGGAGTTGTTTTTCTTCTGGTCTTTGAAGGCCATAATTGGGCAAAACTTTCACTGGGGTTCTTTCCTCACTCTCTCCCTTCAGATCTGTCAGTCTAAAAGCTGATGTCTCTTTCAAAACCCAAGGAAAAACAGCCTCTATGGTCAAATGAAAGTCTCCCCTGAGAGGGAACGAAAAAGAGAGACAAAAAAAGGAGACAGGCGGGGTATCCAACTCTGATCTGTGCTAGGACTGAAGTGGGAGGAGGCAGCTGGCACAACACATGGCACTTAAACATCATACTGTGTGAAGAGACGGCAGCATGCAGCTCTCGGCGCAGGCATCCAGTCCGACTCTAATAAGCCCACTAGCATGTCAGAGTCACCCAGAGATCCCTGTGGGTAACAGAGCTTCCCATCTTCCCACATCCCAACACCCAGGAGTCCCAGACTGAACAGATGCCAGAGCGTCTGCATGTATTTTTCAGTCCTTAGCTATGTTCCAAAACCTAGTCAGCTGCCTACATAGGCAGCTGCTTTCTGTTGCAGTAGCCTAGTCAAAATGGAACCTCATCCCTGCCAGTCATTAAAAAAAAAAGAAAAAAAGATCTAGCTGGTTACAGCTAGCTTCCCTGTCTGATCAGTTCACAACTATCCAAAAACGACAGCTTTGTTTTGGATTGGCTTTTACAGGGAGGAAAGTAGTTTTTTGAACTGCCCTAAATAGACAGCAAATCGCTGCACCACACTTTTCACGCAATGTGCACAGGAGACTCAACCATAGTCCCTTTCAAGGTTCTCTCATATTTCGTGCATGCAAGGCAAACTCCTGTCTACATAAATGGGGGATTATCGCAGTCTCAAAAACTACTTGCCAAACTCAAATTTAAAAAACATTTAAAATCAGCAATAAATTTGGACACGAACTTCTGCTTAAATGCTGTTGCTTACAATTTAATAGCTTCATTTTTCCTACCGATGTGCATGTGCTGTTGCAATCACGGGTCTCAGATTTCAAATGAATCTAAAGTACCTAAAAGCAGCTGCAACAATGCAAACACTTTACCAGTTGGCTCTTTCATTTAGAAGGCGGGACATGCATTGCTAGACCTGTAATATTGTGCATTGCAGTTTGTACCATTCATAGCAAAATTAGTTAACTCTTTTGGGTTGATTTCAACAGAGTTTGGCTTTAGCATGTTGCTAAACTGACACTGCAATATTTTAATAAGCATAAAAATGTAGGTATCAAGTGTCTTGTTTTAATTAGAAGTTTGCCGCAGTGCATTCTGGGATTGCCCTCTGCTCAAAGCATGCAACTTACTCTTGCATACTCTTGTGTGTGTGCATCGTATTATACGCTTACAAGATATGTCCTTTTACTTAATGTGGCATGTGTTTTGTATGCCTGTGTCTGTGTACGTTCCATGTGATTTTTGCCAAAGAGATAAATGTAGTCTGTGCCACTGATGTTGACGTCGACTTTGCCAGCTTTGGGAGTTGTTTTCCTGGGCGCAGATGGTAGGAACAGAGTGAAGCAGGTGCTGGGTGAGGTTCGTCTCTGTTGTGTTGTTTTTTTTTATCCCAAAGTTCGTCCTAAAGGCATGGCTTCCTCTGCTGTGATCACCTGGTGAACAGACGACGGGGATGATTTTCACTGGCCGTCCATGTTGCTGGAGGTGTGATTTAGTTTATCTGCCCCGCTGTGAGACACTTTACTCTGGTAAATGTCTCATCATTAAAATGTAATGAGAACTAGATTTAGGGAGTGTTGCTTGCTACTGCCACAAGGCTAATGTATCTAAATGGTTTTCAGTATGTCAATATATGTTTGCTAATTTGTTCTGAATTATTATTTTGTTGCTCTTCTGGGTGGTTGCTAGAGTGTTGTGAAGAGGTTTTTGAGCACCTCCATTATTCACCAGGCAGAAAATTGTTTTGTACACCTGACTTTGGAGGCTGGGTTTAAAAGGATGTTTTTGAAAATATAGTGCATTTTAACTGTAAGAGATTAATATTATAATAAAATGCCTACATGCGGTTCATATTCTGTTATTTTTCATCTGAGTATTTTTATCTGAGTTCTCCTAAGACTGTGCTTTGATTGTTTGAGCTGCAGGTTGTGTATTGTGCATCTCCGTAATGGAACGGCTTCAAAAGATATTACTAATATGCCAGATGGTCTCAGAAGTCTGTCATGCATTATGGTTTTGTTTATTCTTCATTATCTTTTAAACAGAATATTACTGGATGTCTGGAGACCTCTTGTTGCCTGGCCAGATGTTTGCTTGGGTGATGGCATGTTTGGCGCATGAATTAAAAACAAAAACAAATAATAATAATAATAATAATAATAATAATAATAAAAACACCACTTACTGTGTACTGATCTTCCTTGAAAAAAAGTGCTGTGGTGGTATTGCATGGTGCAGTTACTGTACGGTGATACCATGGTTATTAATGATTACCATATGTCATGGTTTTCCATAGTACTCCAATGTACTTCAAAGAATACAAAAAAAAAAATAAAGTATTAACATGGTACAATGTCCAAAAGCTATCCCATTTGATCTGCGATATTAAGCAATATAATTGGCCATTTTCTATTGTTCTGCCATTATCCATAGCGTTAAAAAAAAAAATGAGAGAGAGAGGAAGAAACAATTTTTCCTGCACAGCTTGACTTTTGTTTTGTTGTCTGGTTTAGTGTTTCCATTTTCATTCATAACATTTGCCAACCGGCCCCAGTGTTTTCAAGCTTAAGACAACAGACAATGTGCAAAGAGACTCCCATGAGTGTTTGAAAGTTTAAAGAATGGCTTAGCCTCTCTCATTTTTCTGCATTTAACTTTAAGGGAAGTTTACTTTCAGTGGCTGAGCTCCTGCTGGAGATTAATGAACACATTTGGTTGGGGCTGCATTGTTCCCATCAAAAATGCCCATCTACAGCGCTATGATTTATGGACAGCCGGCAGTGCATGAGCTGTAATTTAAGAGGAGTTTGTTTTTCCTCAAGAAGATGGAATTTTAAAATTCCGAGATTAATAACACCACTCTAGTCATTTTATATAGTACTGCAGGGAAGAATATAGAGGGTAGATAGGAGCGGAAGGTACATAGCAGAAATGTTTGCCTTTGGATGCCATGTGCAATAGCTGTGAGACTAGTGTGTGTGTTCAGAGGTTTTTAGTCATTGATGTCACTTCCTGCACTAATTGTGACTATTGAATCTGTGCGTAAATTCAGCATGAAATGTGCAGGCGAGTATTATATCAAAACATTTGATCAGCAGTTGCTGAATATTCATCTTGAGTAGGTCAGCTTCTGATCCTTATTTTCTTCCTCTGCTTTGATATGCTGTGCAGTTCACATAGTTGAATTAACGCAGTGCATTCTCATAGGAAAGACAAATCTCAAATGAGATCTCTATGATATCTTCATTTTTTTATTTTTTTTTAATGAGAATAATGTAGAGCAAATGGAGAGGTTTTTTTTTTTTTAGGCTCTGGCTTCTTATATGTTTCTTGTGAGAAAAAAGTTATGTGTTTCCTTTAGAGTTTCTGAAGATCTCAGTGTCTCAAAATGAGCTCAGAGGGATTTTTCCAGCAGCACAAGCAATATATTAACCTCAAAAGCCAGTTTTGTGCCCTGGGCCATTGAACGGGCCCTGATACCCCCATCAGGGTGTTTGTGGAGTCATGGGTCTTGGTTGTAATGTATGATACATGTATATATATATATAAAAAAAAAAGCATTCTCTGAGCAATAACATTTTATATACAATTCCATATCACACTGGTTTTGAGAGGAACTCTCATGGAAATACATGGCACAGAACGGAATGCAGTATCACTTAGTATTCATGTCATTGTTTCAAATAATGTTTCATGTTTAGGATAATTAAACATATTACGCTATTCACTTCATCTGTCAGCTCAGTACCACTTTTTTTAACAAAACTGCAGATTTAAGAGTATTACACACAAACGGCTCAAGAGAGAGGAAATATTTGATGTCCCTGACATGCCATGAAATGAGACAAACCATGCAGCAATGAATCTTCAGCTGTTTTATGTGTATTGCACCTTTAGGCCAGACACTCGAGCTGGAGAAGTAACAAGCAAAGCTCAGTGGCTCCTTACAAGACAGTGAAACAAGAGCAACTTTTGAAGTCTGTGGCCATGCATCATGTATTACTGTAGCTTACCAAATACATTCTTAATTATGTGCCCCTTGCTTACCTATCAAGAAAGACGTAGTCACGCTAAAGCATGACAGTTCAATTGATGGTCAACGGCAACTACTAATCAGGCTATTACAGCTTCTATTTACATGCATGGGGAAATACCAACACCTCCGAAAGTTTACTAACTTTCACATGTCAAATCACTGTAAAATCTGACAAAATTAGCTTGCTAGCATGAGGATCAACAGGTTGATCAAGTAGGACGTTGTCACAGATGAACATCCCTTTTCTGGGTGTCCAATACTGCTCTTGAAGGGTCACTGTCCTGCCTAATCCTAATTAAACAAACTTGAACCAGCTAATCAAGGTCTACATGATTACTAGAAACTTCCAGGCAAGTGTGTTTGTGCAGCTTACTGCTAAACTCTACAGGACAGTGGTCATTCAGTAGCAGGTTTGGACACCCCTCTTCTTATTTGTGGGTGCTCAGTCCTGCTCCTGGAAGCCCAACGTCTTGTTGAGTTTAGTTCCAACTTGCACTTCTGGAAAATTTCCAGCACTCTTCAAGACTTTGTTTACATGGTACAGGTGTATTTAATTGGTGTCATACCTAAACATTGCAGGACATTGACCTCCAGAAACAGGAATGGGCACATCTGTTCAAGTATAACTGGGTTCCTAAAGATTTTAGCTCTAACCAACTCCAACAAACTTGCCTAGAAGATTCTAGTGAGTTTAAAGACATTAAGCTTGTTCGAGATGCATCTGCGTTGCGCAGACCGATCGGCATATGACATCAAAGTACTGCAAGAGCAATTCAAAATAATAAAGAGTCGTCTGCTCTCCATTCGCTCTCGTGGTACTTTGGTGTCATATGCCGATCGGTCTGCGCAACGCTGATGCATCTCGAACAAGCCTAGCAAAACAGAGATTCAGGTGTGTTGAATTAGTGTTGGAGCTATAATCTGCAGGATAGTGACCCTACAGGAGCAAGTTTGGAAACCTGGGCATAGGACTTCAACAACATTCTTGTCAACCTATCTGTGCCCTCTGATTTCAGAGGTAATTATTGGTTAGGGTTTGGGTTGAGTTAGGGTTAGGACAGCAGTGTTGTTCCAGGTCCAATAAAAATATGCTGATTTAGGAGCACCTGCTTTATGGAAAATCCTGGTGACCACTATCCTTCAGTTTGTTTATAACCCTATTAAAACACACCTGAACCAGCAAATTAAGGTCTGTGTGTTGGGGCAGGTTGGAGATAAACTCTAGGGCCCAGTTTCACAAACGGGGCTTACCTTAAGCCAGGACTAGGCCTTAGTTAAATTAAGATATTTAAGCAGCTTTTATAAAAAAAATGCCTTAGAAGAAAATGTTACAGTTGTGCATCTTAAGACAGAACAATGGCACTGACATATTTTAAGAGCAAGATATTTTCAGTTGAGACAGCTCAAACATGCATTTTAGTCTGGGACTAGCCTTAAGCCTTATCTGTGAAGCCTGGGGTAGGAGTCCTCTAGGAGCAGGATTAGTCACCCCTGTTCTACAGCCTCCTGGAATACTCCCATCAATTTTCAGATTGGTGTCTCCTCATAGAGTCTTGAGCACTTAGTTCATGGTTGTAATATTACAATAGTTCATGGTGGGAAAATTTGGAATTCTGATGTTTCTCTCTCGTCCTTTCTCTTCAGGGTGGTCTGATTGCTCTTCTGTTACTTATCCTACTCTTCACGCTGGTACTCTACACCCGTCAGCGCTGGTGCAGGCGTCGACGTGCCCCTCAGAAGAGTGCAAGCACTGAGGCCACACATGAGATTCACTACATCCCCTCTGTTCTTTTGGGTCCTCCGCAGAGCAGGGACAGCTACCGTGGGCCCAGACCCCTCCAGCACAGCTCTGTCATCGGTATGCCTATCCGTGAGACGCCCATCCTCGACGACTGTGACTGTGAAGAGGACGAGCAGCCTGGACATCTGCTAGATGGGAAAGCACATCTAGAAGATGACTTGTGCAGCCAGGGGACCCACAGCGTGGATAGCCTTGTGAAAGGGATGGGAGAGGCCAACCACAAACACAGTCTGGATAAGAGAGGTGAGAGCTTCATCATTACTGTGGTATATAAGTTACAAAAGGTATATTTATGAGAATAAATGTGGACAGTTGAGATGTTTAGATCTGATTTGAGCATATCTAGGGGGTTGATGTGAAGTCACCTGCCAACTGTAGGCTAATTATAGCCATTGACCTGAATTCATTGTAAGACATTGTGACATTGTAAGAGAGAGAGCCATTGACTCTTATTGATGAGTTGGTTAGATTTCCGTCCCAGGAGAGAACAGTCAAGGCCAAAGTGTCTGATTACAAGACGTATATTCAATATGGACTTAACAAGTTCTGTCTTTGGTTTTGAATAGTGCTTTCCAGATCTACCGTTCGTTTGTTCATTCATTTAATAATATATGAATATTGTTTTATCCATCTATTCTCTGTGTTCAGTAAGTATAGAATGCCACATTTAATAGTCAGCCTGCAGTGATATTTTTTTATGGTAAAGCAAAACATTAATTTATTACTGTACAACAAAACATTATTTGTCTTGTTTATAAATGTATCTGCTTCCGAGAATTGTACCCAGTTTGATTTGTCAGTAACAGAGACATATGAGTTGCTTAACAACATATATTAAATCATTTTGCATTTTATTTAGTCATTAGTTGTGATTACTGTCTTGATGCACTGTAATTCATAACAGAGTCCTCAGTGTCATTGGGGGAAGAAAAAAAAAAAGACTGAGGGCTGATTAAAGCTGATGAGGGTGCTTGAATAATCAAATCTGGCCTCACAAATGGTAGAAAGGTCACACTGCTGGGGTAACGCCTTCAACTCTACATTGGTTTCAAGTATGAAATTAGCTTTTCTTGTGAATTTTAAACGGTTAAATATTCTCCATTTATCAATGGGTGACCTCAGCAACTGCTGAATTAATCAATCCTAAGATAGAAGAGATGTAGAAATATGATGATGTGTTATTCAAGGAGGGTCTGAAATTGTTATTTCTGTTTCTTTAAGCCTGTATGGCAGCTGGTAAATTGCTACAATGAATTAGTTACTTAATTAGTTGCACAACATTCATAATAAATGAATGAGTGAATAAATGAATGAATGAATACATAAATAAATCAGGATGAAAATAAGTATTATATTTTAAGATAATATATGCTGATCCCCCACCATTTGTTAGTGAAAAATACATTTGCAGGAATCCCTGACTTTACATTTGCTTTCAATAGTTATGTTTCTTTTTACTTGTTTTATGATGTTGTTGAGCTAATGTTTATTGTGTTATTTTAGTGTCATCTCTGTTACCCTAAGGGTGTTTTTGTCTTTGTGCTGTCTGTACATGTTTATTAGCCAGTTCTTGGAAAGGCCATTATTGCTGAACTTTAATTATATTATTTTAATTAACCACCTGTATTGTTATAATGCTTATCCATTTATTGTAAGGTACAAAACAGATTTGAATTGTTAAAATACATTATTAGCCTACATTAATATAAACATCAACATGCCCAATATCCAATACACAGGTGCCTTCTTATAATTCCTGAAACATTGTGAATTTCTGGCAGCAAAGCTGGCAGTTTTTCACTGTAAATTGAGCAGGATTTGTCTTACTGTGTGTGTTGTTCTGTGTGTGTCTCTAATTGCCCACGGATGCACCTGGATTTAAGTGGAGGACAATCATTGTATTTGTATTCTTGCGTTAATGCATAGTCTATAATGTAATGTTTTGGATAAGATCTGTTGTTTACTTTATATAAGTGTGCAGCACAATTTAATTGGCTCTTGCAGTCTGGAGCCTGTGGCGCTGATATTGGCGCGTGTCTGTGGATGAAGGATGAGGATCCATCTTAGTGATGTTGACAAACAGAAGGAGGTAGAGGCTGAATAAATAATGAAGCACATTTTCCTGGCGTCAGGCCCACACTTGCTCCAGGACTTCCATATTGGATCCAGCTCTCCAGCTTTCATTATTATTCCAATTAATTCAGCGTAATATATAGGTTGGGACCATACATACAAATGTGTCCCTAAATCTGGAAAAATAAATCAGATCAACAAATCGCAGGGGAGCAGTTTTGTTTTTGTTTTGTTTTTTTTGGACGAATAGCACAGTAATGAACCATTTGTAAAGGATCCTCTAATTTCTTACAGCACATAAATAGTAAAAAAAAGCATGTTGAACAACGTGTGTTTGAATGTGCACATGCAGAGTAATTCAAATCTTCATAATAAAATTAAAAATTGTAGATAATACGCTTTCATGACTGTTTCCTAAAACACTGTTTCCTCGTACACTTCTAAGTTCACTTTCACAAGAATTACTGATACTTTTTTGTAATAATCATGTTTTAAATAAATTTTTGTTGCATTTTAAAAACATGTGTTGACTAACTAAAGCACAAGTATGGTATTACAATTTTAACAGTGATGTTAACTTTAAATGTAATATTGAACAACACATTTTAAATGTTTTTTTTTTTTTTACTTCATCATACACATGACATACACGTTTCATTAGAAATTGTATTAAAGTACATTTTAGTTTTCCATAAATGCTTGTTAGTACATCTAGCAGTACTTTAACCATATTCCGAAGACATTCGATTTATAACATCACACATATAGATGTATTTAAGTCCTACTATAGCATTTTTTCATTTAACCACACTGTCTGAAAACAGTTAGTTAACACTTAAGTATATTATTTATCTAAGTTGTGCTTAAAAGTATGCTAAAGTGTACTTCTTTTTCACAATGGATATTAAACAGATTAATGGCTAAAAACCTATGTTGCACTTTTAAACAATATATAAAGGCAGATTTTTAACTTTGAGGTTGAGATTTGTCGCTATATAATGCTAAATAGTACATTTTGGCATACAACCCTTCTGTATATGCTGCAACACCCACCATAACGTACCCAGTTTTTATATTTTCTTAAAAAAAAATTTTTCTTGTAATATGGAACAACAGCTAAAGCGGTGGTCTGTTTGTGTTTTGTTGGCCCCTCATGAGAGTGACAATATTTCTGCTTTCATAAAGTCAGCCTTCAGTTAATCACTGCACATAAATTATTGTCCACTGAACAATAAATGGACATGCCACACTAGTGTAATGCGGTCAGCTCAGTCAGAGAGGGGGCTTCTCTCTGTGGACAGAGGGGAGTCATTTGGCTGTTCACAGCTTCACTTCTGCATAATTGATTATGTGGGATATGAGTCTGTCCAGTGAGTTTTATCCCGGAATAATCAAGCTTCACTGTCAGTCATTTCACGGCTGGAGAGGAAGTGGTGAGGTAGCAGTGACTGATTGTCGCTTACAGCTGCATTCATACATTTTCAATTCATTCATATACACTTTAACCTAATTTTAGTTGCCAATAAACTGAATTGTTTTGGATTGTAAACAGTTCAGGGACCAGTTTTATGAAAAACGACCCAACGGTGAGTGAAATAACAGCAAATAATAGAGAACATTTTGCCAAGTCATGTAAATATTTTACCCAGCTGAATAAATGATGGCTGTCTTCTTGTTCTCCTGCTCGGCTCTATGGTCTGCAGGCAGACGGCCGGCCTGTTAAATTAAATGTTCCTGAACGCTGCGATGGGTCGTCAACCTCTCACTGTGCATGAGGCAAAGACCACAATTACCATCAAATCATATTTACCATTCATCAAAGAGAGAGAGAGAGAGATAGAGGGAGAGCACCACTGACAACATTGAGATGAAGATGTGCTCAGTGTGTGTGTGTGTGTGTGTGTGTGTGTGTGTGTGTGTGTGTGTGTGTGTGTGTGCATATGCTTTGCCTGAAAAACAATGACTAAACGAATGCATGTCTTGATCTTGGAAATGTTGTGCTTTATGAAAACAAACACAGCGTCCTCTGGAAAAAAAAAAGGGTGCTTAGTTAGCAAAAATATGTCCTTAGAACTTTTTGCTAACATTCCCATTAAGTTTAAAATGTTTTTTTATTTTTCATTTTTTTTTATATTCTCTAAATGCTTAAGACACCCAGTTTTTATTTTTTATTTTTTTTAATGGTAAGGTAACATTTCATATTATAATTTTGCAAACAGTAGGGTTAGTGTTGGGGTTTATTACACATTTGACATTTTTACATTATATTTATGTAATAGTTATGGTCCATTTATTACCTGTTAACCACTTCTTGGGCATACACTTGAAAATACAGTTTATTATTATAAAATAAAAAAAAAAAATAAAAAATTAAATCTACTTTTGTAAATTTTGTATGACATATATATTTTCCAAAACATGTTTTACTCTAAAACATAAAATTTCTCTAAAATCAAACCCATTACTCAGTAACAATTAACCACTAACAAGCTGTGTTCCAAGTTTGAAGTTGATATCTCAAAAATGAATTTTCAGCAATATTTCGTTTGGGTGCAGTACCAAATATTTCCACTAGATGAAATTTGCTGACATTTTTGACCGTGAGTCAAGTTGTGACTATTATGGAACAAGCTAAAGGCAGGGTGTAGATTTCCCATAGAAATGCCAACAAATATAAACAAACAAAAAAAAACATACTGAACAGCATCAGAGGGTTAAGCGTGTTTCTGTATATCTGACTGTATGTCTTTCTTGTTTATATTTGTTGGCATTTCTGTAGGAAAGCTACCCCCTGCCTTTAGCTTGTTCCATACCGGGACCTTGAACTTCCTGTAAGGATCAGAACTCTGCCTGGGGTCTTTAATACAGAGTCGCCCAGCAGAAGGAACCCCCTCCCGGTTGCTCTAAATCCGCTGAAACTGGCGACACGGGCAGGGGGCACAGCTGGACGGATCCGATAGCAGATGTCCTGCGTGGAAATACTGGCCTTGTTTCAGGGTTCAGTAGCCGTTTACAGTGACAGCATCAGATATGTGTTAACCGCTGTGAGAAGGGACCAGCGGAGAGGAGAGCTGAAATGAGACCTCAGGTTTTTCTGAGAGGAAGTGATGGCCTTTGCTCTCACCCTCATTCTGGTCAGACAGATACTCATGTCCTGTGTGTTTGTGTGTGTGTTTTGCTGTGTTGTTCTGCAGGTAGGGCTGTTTGGGGCTTTGTAAGCTCTGGATGTGCTCAGGGTGTCAAACACAAAAACACACCTCACTTTTATTAGATAGAGACATGAGGGCTTTCGCACACACATACCGGCAAACACTGATACCCGTATGAACACTGTTTCTCAGATATGAGGTGATAAAACTCATGCATGCAAAACAAATTGTCAGTGATCTTTTTTTCCTTGTTTTACAGAAAAAAATAATTCAATGATAAGCAAAAATGTGTAATACTTTAAGGCCTCTTTTTGTAAAGAATATATATTAAATATAAGTGTGCTTTGTGTCACTGGTAGGTTTTTCTTTAATTTATTTAAAGCATATATGTGAAAAATAAGAAAAATAATCTGCCTTAAACAAAGCAAAAAAAACAAAAGGTTTTGGTAAATCATAACTGACATTAATAGTCTAAACGTGACAGAAAATGTAAAAGTTATGAGAGAAAAAAAAAATCAAACTCTTCCATAAAAAGTCAAAATAAAAAGTCAGATAAAATGTTATGAGTTATGACAAGTCAAAATTGACAAAAAGCAGAAATTATGAGATAAAATGTCAGTTACTGTATGGCAAAAAGTCAGAATTATGAGATAAAAAGCCATAGTTGTGACAAGTCAAAATTAAGAGATAAAAAGTTGAAAGGATGGCATAAAAGGACAAATTATGAGATAACGGGACAGTTTTACTAAGCACGGCAAAATAGCGTGAGAGCACAGATGCAACATCTAATTTACATATGGACCAACGCAATATACCAAGCGCAGTGCAAACTAGCGTAGTTGCAAATAAAGAATAAAGAAATAAAGAAGCCACAGTACATTGAAAATAACCAGAGGCCAAAAAATTAAGGTTTCAAGAAGTTTTGATAGACCTGATATTGTGTGACTCCTAGTTGAGTGTTCCAAGTCGTCTTTTATTTCCTGAAGCAAATTAAATATAACATGGCCTGGCAAACTATATGTTTGGATAATGTGTTTCTCTGGCATTCCAAATAAATTAAAATGTGTGGAAAAAATCCTCTCCCTTCTACCACGCACTCTCTGTTCTCTGTGGTGCCTCCTCCAGCAACAATAATTGCAGCCATTTCAAGCGCAAAATAGTTTTAAGACATGCTTTATTTGGGCGTTAAATAATGGTGCAAATGGCAGTAATTTGACGAGGTCAAATGGCAGTAAAACGCGTTGAGTGATTAATTTTAATACTCTCCTCCCATAAATTTTGCGTTTGAAAGGGAAACTCCTACAAATGCATATTCAATAAGGTCAGGCGCAAAAATAACTGTGTCTGTGCCTTTTCAGCGCTAATTTGTCACTGTATGTCTTTGGTAAAACCTGACAGTACTATTTTATTGCCAAAAGACAGGTTGCGCTGGTGCAAGCTGTTAGTAAAACTGGCCCAAGATGTCATAGTTTTGGCCAAAAGTTGAAATTCAGAGATAAAAAAAGTCAGTTATGAACAAAAGTCATAATTATGAGATAAAAATTAATTGATGACAAAAAGTCAAAATTATGAGATCATTGGTATAAGTCATTGTTATGACAAATCGAAGTTATGAAATAATTACTTTTGACTTATGTCATTATTAGGTTTTTTTTTATTTTATTATTATTATTATTTTATTTTTTATTTATTTTTTTTGCATTGCTACCATATATTCAGACAAAATATTTCTCCTTTTAGACCTAATGACTTGTTACTGTGAGTGAGTGAGTGAGTGAGTGGTCCTGCATTCCCTACTTAATGGGGGAAGAATGTCCCTGCAAGGATAGTAAAACCAGTAAATTTTGACCTTGTGGGGGCATTTATTTATTATTTTGTTTGCTTGGTCCCCATGAGGAAAACTGCTTATATATTGTATAGAATTAAGTTTTTTTTTTTTTTGGAACATGTAAAAATGCAGAAAGTTTTGTGTGAGAGGTAGGTATAAAATCCATTACATCTACGAGATTTACCTATAAAACATGTAAACCCAGCGTGTGCATGTGTGTGTCCTCAGTGCCATTCCACTCTCAGACACAAGTTTCTATCTTCCCACACACACACACACACACACTACACAACAGCAGCCCTGTGGATAAGCACAAATCAGATGTAATCTGTTGCACTGCAATCACTGTAAACTATTAGTGTGTTTCTCTTGTTGTCGCTTTTATGAGTGAGAACCATATGGCAGGCTGGGACTTGTTGTGTGAATAGATATTTGCAAGAGAATATATGATAAAAACACTAATATCACCATTGTTCTATTGATGCAGGCATTTATTTATTCATTTATTTACTTACACGCACACACAGTATACTGTAGTTAGTCAGGTCTGCTGCCTGACTCAAGCCTGATGGAACCTCTAGTCCATTCATATTGGACAGCAAGACAATTTTTATCTTTATTGCAGAATGCTTTCTTTTATCTGACATATGGACTCGTGAATGAAAACTGTCTTTTGGTTGTGGCTGGTGTGAGGCTGATAATTGCTCTCAGCCGGAGCGTTTGGCTAATGCTGCGAACACTGAGAAGCACTCAGAAATGGGTCATCGTCTATGCACGCAGAGAAAGATCTATTTAGTAATGTTTGTTAGTCTGTTGTCTGTGGAGCTGGGCATTAATGGCGTTGTAAACGTATAGTTGGGCGTAATCGATCAGTATGGCAGTAAGTTTGCTGCACTGTAAAAAATGATCGTGAATTTAACGGTAAACGACTGTAAAAATGCTACAGTAAAAACCTGTTAAATGGTTAACGGTAAGTTCCCCTACTATATACGGTGAAAAACTGTATTGAACATTGCATTCAATTTTACGATAGTATACCGTTTTTGGAAGAAAAATAATGTATAATTTACAGTGAATAACCATAAATTGAAATTCCCAGAATTCCCTGTTGTTGTTTTTTTTTTTAAGTGTTTTTTTTTTCTTATCAGTTTTGTACTTTAGGGTTGTTTGTTGCATCTAATGTTGTTAAATTAATTTTAAATTAAATTGTTAAATTAATTTTTATTGCATTATTTCAGTTTCATGTGTGTCACCATGATGGTGTTTAGTTTATGTGAATGACACTGTGCACATTCTATATATGTTAATATTTCAAAGCTGCTTGTGATGGGCTTTGGTTCATCATGTGACTTTCTCATCACCGCCTGCTTTTGGTGGTTATCAGTGTATTACAAAGGTACAAAACTAATTCCAGTACTTCAATAGGTTTGTATATTAACATTATATGAGTTAATGAAATTATGGTATTTAAATGTAAAAACATGAATATTGTTAAATATTAATAACATTTAAAATAAATGTTTTCTTAGTGAATATATTGTAAAATGTAATTTATTGCTATGATCAAAGCTGAACTTTCTGCTTAATTACTCCAGTCTTCAATGACGCCAATTTATTCCCTCAGCACTCTCATACTTCATTTATTCTCAAGAAACTAATGTAGTGACATGCTTAAGTTCAGGGAACTTGATGACCAAATTAAACTAAATTTCAAATAATTCCCAGCCTTTGCAAAATCATGGTGTAAACACTCACCCATGCCTGGCTGACTGTGCAGAAGTTTTATTTATTGCTTTCTCTCAATGAAAATGCCACTCATGAATGCTTTAATGCTCTGTGTTGGTGTGTATATATATGTAGGCGAGTGTTTGTTTGGCTCTGTTTAAGCATGTGGACGCCTCTGTCACAGCGCTTGTGTCTCACTTGTGTTTTCCGCAGACAGATTAGCCTTCCACCAACAATCACTTTAGAAATAAATTATTTCCGCTGCGGCTCTGCAGCATAGCTGGAAGCCAGAAACCACTGACAGCCGCCTTTAAATGACAGATGAATGGACGGGTTTTACATGGAAGATGCAGCACAGATATACTCTCACAACATTATCCTGTTCGCTCTCCTGCTTTAAATATGATACACACACAGAGCATCAATCCTCCTCCAGCTCTTTATCAATTACCTGTGACGACTTCCTTCCCACATTCGCTTTCTGCTCTGAATTTATCTGCAGGCTGCTCTCGCTCAGAACTTCTGCAGGTTCAAATTATTATTAGTCTGGCACGTGACACCTGTTGCTGGGCAGCTGTGGTATGGTTAAAGCAAAGGGTCAACGGTCACAGACTCTACATAGTTATGTCATTTTCACCATTAGACAGTTCTGAAGTGCTGAAAACTATTGTTCCGTTGCTGTATGTCATAAGCAGTGCACATTAAGCCTTTCAGGATTGTTCAAGAAATTATTTATCCAATTCCATGATTCTACAGATGCAAAAATAGCATACTTCAATTTAAAGGAAACTTCTTTGCCTTAGGAAAGAAAAATCGGCAAATGGGATCTTGTTAATATCTCCGATCTTTCTTCCAGATAGCAGTGATGTGAACTGTTGAGCAAATGCAGACTTTTGTTGAAATTTCATGCTTAGATTTTTCTCCTGAGAAAAGGACACAAGTTTCTGGTCTTCCCTTAAATTTCCGAAGAGATCTAACAATTTCTCAAATTGAGTTAACTAAAAACTAAAACAAACAAACAAACAATTACATACATACAATGTAATACAATACAATAAAGTATAAAATAAACTTTTTTTTTTAAGTAGTTGCCTACATGTACTCAAATAACTATAACTAATAACTAATACTGAAGTCATTTTCATATGTTTCATGTTTCATATATATATATATACAGTATATATGTATATATATATGTATATATCAATCAGAATCAGTGGCAGAAACAGAGAAACAAATAGAGACATAATTAGCATAGCTGCTGTTGCAACCAAGCAAAAATGATTTGTTCAAAATCCAACTTACATTTTGTATTACAAACTCCGTTTGTAAAGTTTATTCAACTATTTAACATTAAAACAGTTGAGATAACACATAAAAGTAAGTAAAATATAAATTTAGACCAATTTGTTTGACCAAATTAATATTTAAAGTTGGAACAACTAACAACGTTAAGTTTGTTATAAGTATTGCCCACAAAGGCTGATGAGCATGCGCAGTTCGATCACTTTTTTATATACAACGCCATTTTAATTTCTCCCACTTCATTTTCGAGTTGCCTCAAGCGGCGCCTGTTTATTCTGTTATTGTGATCGCTCCGTAAGTGTCGTTCTATGTGTATCAATTCACGATATGATTTAAATGAAATTTGTTCACAATATGCGCTTCTGTACAACGGTGTAGGTGGCGTCAAGTTAGTTCAATTTTCCTGCTTTGTCTTCGAGTTGCCTCGGGTCAGACGGCGCCAGTTTTTTTCCGACAGTGCAATCGCTCTGGCAGGTACTGTTCTATGCAGGCTGTGATAATAATTTACAATAAGATTTGAATGGTATTTGTTCACAATATGTGCTTCTGTACAACTGCTTAACGTTAGGTGGCTCCAAGTTGGTCCGTTCAACTTCTGCTTCGTATTCAAGCTGCCTTAAGTCATACGATGCCAGTTTTTTACCGACAGTGTCATGACTTAGGTAAGTAAACCTCAGGTCAGATGGCGGCAATTTGTTTTCTGACCGACAGTGTAATCGCTCCGGTAGGTGCTGTTCTATATACAATATTACCATAAGACTTGAATTATGTTTGTTCAAAACATGTCCTTTTGTACACCGTATTTCCTTTAGTTTTAGAGTTGCCTCGGGCGGTGCCCGTTCAACGTTAGTCCTTCATTGTTATCACTCCGGTAAGTACCTGTTTTTTTTCCGACAATGTATCTTAACGTTAACATAATCGCTCCGGTAGGTGCTATTATTTGTATGATAAATTACGATAATTGTTTTTTTTTTTTTTTTTTCTCAAAATATGAGATCCAATTGTTTACATTTACATGAATAGTCATCTGTATATCTGTTTGGGCATGTTTGATAGAGTATGTTTCATATTTCTGCCAGTTTAACCGGTTTTCCTGTAACAGAAAGTGATTGTGTGTGTGTGTGTGTGTGTGTGTGTGTGTGTGTGGTAAGTTTAAGTTTTTGGTAAGTGTATGTGTATGTACTTAAGTATTCTGAGGCAAACACTTGCATGCTAATACACCATTCTGTGAGGTGTAACATGGAAAATATGATATTCAAAAGACAAGTTGCTGTCTAATATAACACCCAGATTTTTGACTCTAGAAGAAGTAACAGTACATCTGTCTAGTTGCAAATTGTAATCCAAGAGATTCTGTGTACTGTTTTTGGTCCAAAAGTCCTACTGTACACCATTCTGAAGTTTCTCACTTGACACACTTGCTAGTCAGTCCTGTCTGAGTGCTAAATAAGCTTTTGTTCTGTTTCGAGAGTGACTGGTGTCCAATAACCACACACACTGTTTAACACTAGAACTGCCAGGGGTCACTGCATACCTAAAAGTGCCAGTGGGTAAATTTTACCCACGCACATGACAGCTGTTTTTGAATGGCTAAAGAACATATTATTTCAAATTATTATATCTAGTCATCAACTATATTTGTGTCCTGTTGTTTTATTTTCAAGGCTTTTTTATGCAGGCTACACTAGTCACTTTTCATAACGGTCAATATTAAGCTAAACAAGCCTGCACTGACAACCAGAATTAGAAGGAAGTAAATACATCTTTGGGTGGTGTAATAGGCTATTATGATACAATGTCATTAATCAATATATTAAGATAACCTATGTTATTTAAATTACTAAAATAGCCTATAGACAATAATGAGCAATAATAATTCACCACACTGCATAGGTTGATGCGATGACAAATTCAAGCGCACAGCTTCACCTAATTAATTATTAATTTGTTTAGTTTTATCATTTATAATTTTAATTATACAAGAAGAACACCAATAAACTTCGGGAAAAAAAAGCCTACATCAGATCGGATTTTTTTCTTCTTCAGGAAACAGGCAGACTAGAATAAATAGCAACACAGAAGTGAACAATAAATGATAGAAATGGCAAAACAAAAATTAAATAATTAATCAAAATTTTGAAAAAATTATGAGTAACATTAGGACAAAACGTCTAAATATGACATATTGATCGCCGTCAGATGCTGAGCCGACAGGATGCTTTACTTATCTCCCCACCATCAGACTCTCCATCACTCATGGCATTTATTGATTCTTATACCTCTTCAGCATTCATAAATCTCCTTCTTTTACTCATTTACTCTTTTACTCATCTTTATATATGAAACTGATAACTGATAATTCAGTGAGTGAAAGGCGTTGCCTAGCAATGTAGGCTACTGTGTTAAAACATAAGCGGCACGGAAATGACAGCGTGAACATACAGGCATTATATAGCGGGTAAATTTGACCCGTGCTGGCGCTTATAGGTATAAATGCCCCGTTTTATGATCTGGTTTTATCTAAACAGTTTTTAACAACAGGAGATTGTAAATCACACAATTTTAGTAAAAGTCAGTTACTGGGAGACATGAATGTTTTATTAATAATAGTTTATGTACGTTTTAAAAACAGCCATGGGTAAAATTTACCCCGTGGAGGTTCTAGTTTTAAAGAGCGAGCTTGGTTGATATGTGCAGTTGACAACTAGTGGTCTGTCACCTCACTGACACACGTATGGCATGAGACGTGTGTTTAAGCAAGGTTATTCTTCACCATCAGTCACCAAGTGTTAGGCCTGTCAAACCTCTCAGGTTATGGAAAATAGTAGTAAACTGAGCTATTGTGTAGTTGAAGTAAGACAAATATCGTGGTACAAGATTATGCAGAGATAAAAAAAAAGTTTTTGGAAGGAAGAAACATTTAGCTGTTAAAATGTTCCACAGAAATCCTTAAGCTGTCTTCAACTGAACATACGGAAACTTCTTTCACACAAACATGCACTGCTGAAACTGTATTTACCATATTTTACTCTTTAACACTAGTGCTTCTGCTGTTATTGCAGGAATAATAGTATCTATACAGCTAACAGAAAACAGTCAAACAACTTTGGCTAATGTTTAACATGCAAGATTCTCTCAAAGTTAAGCATTAAAGTCTAAAACATTTTTACAGTAATGTTAATAGAACATTTTATTGACTTTAATAGTGTTTTATAAAAAAAAAAACATGTTATTTATACATCATTCATGGGAAGTTTTATTTCTAAAATGTTTTAAGTTAAGCGTTCAATGTTTGTAATTAAACGTTAATGATAGTTTACCCCAAAAAAGAACATTCTGTCATCATTTTTGCACCCTCAAATTAAAAAAAAAATGCAAGTTTAATTCTTCTGTTGAACACAAAATAAGATTGATGGTTTTTTTTTTTTTGAAACAGATGTTGGTCCCCATTGACTTCCATATTATGGAGAGGGGAAACACACACACACACACACACACACACACACACACACGCACACACACACACACACACACACACACAAGTCAATGGATACCATTAGCTGTTTGGTTACGACCATTCTTCAAAATAATTCATTTCACAACACTTCAGCATATTATTCTTATTTTTTACGACACAAGTCAATGGATACAATTAGCTGTTTGGTTACGACCATTCTTCAAAATAATTCATTTCACAACACTTCAGCATATTATTCTTATTTTTTACGAGTTCACACTTAACATA
The DNA here is from genome assembly GCF_001515605.1 of Sinocyclocheilus anshuiensis. NCBI lineage: Eukaryota > Metazoa > Chordata > Actinopteri > Cypriniformes > Cyprinidae > Sinocyclocheilus > Sinocyclocheilus anshuiensis. The sequence continues at coordinate 164,127 of NW_015555841.1, forward strand.
TAATTAGCTGAAGTATGGTAATGCATATTTGACGTGCTGTCCAGGGAAGGGCTTCGAGCTCGGTAATGGCCCGAACCTAGAATACCCCCCGTATAAGTGTTTTAAGAACACGAAGTGAGGAGATGCAGATAAACCGTCAATGGATAGAGGTAACTCAGCTGTATTAATACCTATTGGTGTTGATTAACTTGAGTGCGCTCCACTTGTGTTAATTAGGTTAAGTGTCTGAAGCGCTCCTCCCGAACTTTGTTAATAAAACATCAAGTGCAGTGTTGGGGAGTAACTAGTTACATGTAACGGCGTTACGTAATTTAATTACAAAATAAATGTAACTGTAATCAGTTACAGTTACTAAGAAAAAATGTGTAATTAAATTACAGTTACTTATGAAAATGTTAACGATTACAAAGTAACTTGTAATCTGTAACCTATTAAATTTTCAAAGTAACCTCCCCAACACTGATTAAGTGAGGGTCATTTTTTAGGATTTTTGACCCAAGCAAAATCTCTTTGGAAAATGGTGGTGCTGGAGACTAAATGGTCCCTGATGGTTTTACACCTAATTCTTCACCTTAATTATTAATTATTTTGCAGTTAGCATGTGTCTTCTCTTCTCGAGCCATTTTTTTGTTATTTTATTTTTTTTCCCCCTTTGACACAATGAGCATTTTGCTGTCCAGTGGTCATGCCTTAACTGTATTGCATTAGTTTTGAATATTTCTCATGGGGATTTAATCATTGACTTTTCAGTCCGAGTTAAACCTCAGTCTGTCCTTGGGGTCAATATGACGTTTTAGTGACAACTTGTGTGGCATTTCTGCAAAAGTATGTGGCACTTCAAAATACCTCAAACAACAAAAACAAATTCTAACCTTTGAGAAAAATACTGTTTTGAATGTATTTTATAATATTTCAATATCAATTTACAATATACAGTGTATATATATATATATATATATATATATATATATATATATATATATATATCAGAAAAGTTGTGAGAGGAGCAGTTGGCCACTTCCAGAAAAATGAATGGATCTCTATGGGCCTCTGCTGGATATATATGGTCATTTCACTTATTTTTCAGAAACTGTAATTTCTACAAGTTTTTTCTCTAACCAGCAGATGGCAGAATTCTACACCTAGATCAATATCCAGAAACAACTTAAATCAAATTTAGATAATCATTTAAGTGATTTTTTTTTTCATGAAAATGTAATATTTTACATGCAAGCTAATGGTGTAGAGGAATTTTGTGGTAATTAGGTACAAAAGTACTTCATATCTCCCAAAACACAGCTTTAATGTATAGATGATAAGTAAACAACAACAACAACAAAAATGATAAATTATTTGTATTATTAAAAATGTATATATTTTTTTACAATTACTCTATCAATTTTGGGGTCATATTGACCCCAAAGACCATTAGTGTAAACAGGAAATGAGGACCATATGAGGGTTAAATTTCATTTTTGGCTAATTTTATCTGTAAAATAAATGTGCCTAATAATTCTGCACACATAGTTTTTCACCTCCAGCCTTCATGGACAATTATATATCACTTTTAAATGATTGAATACACAATTAATAGTAGTTATTAAGATTGATGTGGTTTGGAATTGGTAAAATGTGCTTGGAAAAAAATATGATCAGAATATCAACGTTCCTAATAATTATGTACACACTGTAGAGCTACGGTGAAATGACCCTGAAGAGACCTGTTTATGAGTCAGACCTTGCAGTGAAATAAAGGATGGAGGGAGCTATTCAAACCAATGCTTTCTCCATCTTGTGCTCCTCTTTTCTTTGCTGATAACGTCTCGGGTTACTTAACTGTAACCCTGTTCCCTGATTAATGCTGATGAGAGCATTTTTCGTTTGACAGGTTGTGAAGCATGTATCGTAAACACGGCAAGAATTTGGCTTAAACAACCCTGGTCAGTGACGACATTGGAATGCGTGCATCCGAGTGGTTATAAATTGACATGAAAAGGACACATCTTCAGGTTATAGCTTTGTCTGAAGGGATGTCCAAACACACCTGCAGTTTGGCAATGAGGCTCAACATCTCGTTTCCTCTTTTTCAGGGAACAGGGTTACAGTCAAGTAACCCAAGGTGTTCCCTATCAAAAGCTACACTCTGCTGCATTTAATTAACGCTGATGGGAATGGGAATACCAATGCTGCCGCACTGCAAAAGTGTCTGGACCACTCAATGTTGTGTAGTTTGTGCACACAAACATTGAAGAGGTCTCAGACATGACTTTGGGATGTTGGCTCAAGGTCATGGACATCCAAACTATAGAATCTGAAGAATGTGTATGAAAAGAACCGGCCTACCGCATCACACACTTGCTGCAAGTGGACACCTCTTGCCAGAGGATGCAACTCCCCTGGTTGAATGGGCTCTAAATCCTAGAGGCAATGTTTGGTTACGCTCTTCATAAGATAGGGAAATAGCATCCCTCTACCCAGTTACGGCCCCCACAGCATATGAAAAGCTGTTCTGGACAGTAAATCTGAAGAGCACGTACTGGACACAGTACATGAAGTCTTTCTTGCTCTGGTGTCGCGAACGGTGGGGGACATAAGGCTTCAAGAAGTACCAGATGTATGGTTGAGAAAGGAACTTTAGGAAGATAATTAGGGAGAGGATGCAAAATAGCTTTGACCACAGGGGCAGAGTCTAAGCAAGATGGCGAGACTGGCAAAGCCTTAAAATCACCAGTTCTCTTTAGAGAAGTAACAACCATGAGTAAAACCATCTTTGGAGTCAGAAGCTTGGCAGCTGCTCCAAAGGGGTTCCAACTAGACCCTCAAGCACTAGGCTAATTCCTACAAAGGGACTGCCACTCTGGTGGGCCGCCTCAACTGCTTAGCTCCACGAATTAAGTGGGCGACTAGAGAGTGCTTTCCTACAGAGACCCCATCAATCAGAGTGTGGTAAGCTGGAATGGTGGCCACATAGACTCTGAAAGGACAGATTTTATTGCAGGAACTTCAGTATTGAAACAACTTGACAGTGAACTGGGTCTGCACGGTGTGTCATAGACCTACTTTTCAAAATGTTCCATCTGAGGGCATGACTTTTTCTAGTGGAAGGAGCCCTAGCACTAGAATAGTCTGTACTACATCGGCTGGTAGCCCAGCATCTCTTAGTTGGTCCCTTTCAGGGGCCAGACATGAAGGTTCCAGAGCTCGGTCCAGGGATGAAGTACTGTCCCCTGTGCCTAAGATAGGAGATGTCCCCGATAAGAACTGCACACTGCGAACTGTTGAGGAGTGATATAAGATCTGAGAATCACACTCTGGTCAGCCAACGAGGCACTTATTAGTAAGAGGATCTTGTTGACGGACCTTCGCCAGGACTCCCGGGAGCAGAGTGATTTAGGGAAATGTGTAAAGACGCAGTCTGGGCATTGTGTGCAGACCCAGTGGTGCCAAAGAAGTCAGAAAGAAGTAGGGGGACATTGTACTGTCTCCTGTCAAGCAAAGAGGCCCACCTCTGCTTCAAAAAATATTTTCCAAATTTGACTGACTACTTCGAGGTGGAGTTTCCATTTACTGTGTGTCACAGCTTGTCTGGACAGCAAGTCTGCTCACACAGTCATATTGCCTGTAACATAAATTACCCTGAGGGACAGGAACTTGTCCTGTGTCCAAAGCAGAATTTGCTGTGCTTGCCTGTTCAGGTGAAGTGAACGCAGTCTGCCATGGCGATTTATGTAACTCACTACCGCAGTGTTCTTCACCTGCACTAGGACATGGTAGCCCCTTAACTGCTGGAGAAAGTATTTCAGGGCCTGAAATACAGCCATCATTTGGAGGCAATTGATGTGCCAAGCGAGAAGATGATCTCTCCAGATCTCTTGGTCTGGACAGCCATCTAAGACCACACCCCAGCCTGTGAGGAAAGTGTGTGCCATTAACATCTTAATCATCATTCAGAAACCGGGGTCTAGCCACACAGAAAGGCTACAAATCTCCTTCCATCCCCAGGCAATGTAAAATAACTGCACACCAGCGAGCATCAGTCCAAGAGCCTCCAGACATTTTAATAGCCAGCATGTAGTTTTTTAGTTAGATTATTTTCCATGTGCATAAGGATAACAGAGGTTCAGCACCACATGGCAGGAGCAGAGCAGGTGTGGGAAAACTCGCCATCATCGCCAGTTGTTGTATTTAGTAGTAGCTAGGTGAGCAGTCACTCTCAGGGATCATAAGTAATGACAAGGTAAGTAGATAACAACAGAACTTCCTTTATTCTTTAACCTATAGATGAACTCATTAACCATGACTACAATCTCTCTACTACAGTCTCTGCGAGGAGGCACATTACTTGCCACAATCTCCTTCTGGGCTTCTCGTCTCAGAGAAGCCAGACCTGGTTGGGACTGGATGGCTGACAGCCATGACACTTGAGCACGGTGGGGAAGAAACTTTACAAAAGCTTCTTCCTGCCTCTTGCCTCCCAGAACCTACAGACGACCGCATTAACGGAGTCACCCAATAGGCCCGAAGGCGACACAGGGGCATTAAGAAGGAACACCCGGTCCCTGTCCTTGATGCGTGTGATCTTCAACCACAGGTGCCTCTCCGTGGTGACCATAGTAGCCATAGAATAGCCAATGGCATGGGTCTGCTTAGTCACCTGGAGAGGCAGATCTGTGGCCCAGCTAAGTTCTGAAAATGCCTCCTCATCAATGCCCCCACTCATGCTCAAATCTTTCAGTAGGTCAGCCTGGTATGCATACATAACTGCCATGGTGTGCAGGGCAGCACCAGCCTGACCTGCTGTCTAGAACTATTTTCCCACCAGTGTGGATGTTACTCTGCAGGGCTTGGTGGGGATCATTGGCTTCTTCAGCGATGATGCGCTTCCAGGAGAGAGATAGTCTGCGAGCGAGGGCTCAAAGACATTGGATGAATATGGCTTACTTCATGGACGAGTTAACTCATCATGAAGATTGCCAAAGAAGGGGAGAATCTGTCGCTGGGGTCCTTCCCATTGGCCACCTGACAGAAACCTGTCATCTAGCTTTGAGAGCTTGGGGGTCTGGCCACTGCCCGAGTCACCACCTTGAGTAAGTACTCATACACTTTATCCTTGTGAGAGGAGCACTCTCGATCTCCATCTTTGCAGAAGCAAGAGATGAGGTGTCTTCTGCCCGATCCAAAGAAGTACCAGCATGCACATTGGAACCGGGCACGAGGACCTCCTGATCTGGTAAGAGCATGAGAGAAAGATCGCCAGATCAATGCGTGAATCCCATGATCTTAATGAGGGAGTGGCGGCTCGCTCCTCTTTAAAGAAAGCAAGTTGCATGTGGAGCACTTTAAATGGGTAGGACATCGCAGTACTTGCACTCTCCCTTGAATGTGAGGGCAGCATGCTCATACCACAGTCACTCAAAGCAAAAGGTATGTGGGTCGTCCTCTGAGATGGGCTTTGAAAAAGTAGGCAGGCATCTCTTCACAGAATCCCTCAACATAACCATGATGTAACTTTCTTTTACTTCTTTGTTTTCTTTGTTGAAAACAAACAAAAAACTGCAAAGCAGCACAGAGTGCAAAGCATACACACACACACAATACGGTCCCTGAAACCAGAAACCAGAAGGTGTGTCCCTTTCACATCTATTTACGACCTCTCAGGTGTACGCATTCCAGTGACATCACTGATCAAGGTTTTTTTAATCCAAATTCTTGGCATGTTTGCCATACATGCTTCACAACTGGTCGAACAAAGAATGTTCTTATCAGTGTTAATGAAACACAGCACCGAGTGTAGCCTTTGACAGGGAACTGTGCAGATGGAAAGGGCACGAGGACATTGTCTTCTGACTGCATTCACAGGCTAATTGAAAGAATTCCAACATCATTAAAGTCAAACTGTTGCCAAATGCCTTTCTGTTTATTGCATTATGATGTGGATGAGGATGCAGCTGTGTTGAGTGTGCTGGTGTTTGACAGAGAACATCAAACCACAGCTGTATCTGCTCATCTGTGATCATTCATTTGGGATTAGAGCCCTACTTTCATGATTTTAACTGTGATTATTGTTTCACCCCTGTGGTACAAATGTGTGACATTGTGAATGGAGAGGATGTGTGCAGTGAAATACCTTAAAGGGGTCATATGATGCGATTTAAATTTGTCCTTTCTCTTTGGAGTGTTACAAGCTCTTGGTGCATAAAGATCTGTAAAGTTACAAAGACTAAAGTCTCAAATCCAAAGAGATATTCTTTATAAAAGTTAAGAGTCAGCCACACCTACCTAAAACGGCTCGTTCTAACACGCCCCCACATAGCTACATCACTATGTGGGAAGATTTGCATAACGCCGCCCAAATGTTCACGCAAAGAAAGAAGGCGTAACTTTTATTCTCGCTGTTGTATTGTTGCCGCCGCCGCCATGTTGTGAATGTGCTATGTGATTCGTTGTGAAAGCGAAACTACTTTGTTTGGCCTTTATTCACATGTGTGCAGCACATTTTATGGAGGTCTGTTTACTGATGCTGGTAGAGTAGACTACAATGCCAGCTGTTCTGACTCCAAGGCTGTAAGTACGTTTTTTATATTTAAAAAGTTTTTATATTTTATATATTTAAAGCGAGTTTTTTGGGCAGTGTAGAGTAGGGCTTGTTGTTTGTCATT
>NW_015555841.1:171412-192939 GCF_001515605.1 Sinocyclocheilus anshuiensis
GATGAGCTTTGTAAAAATCGACGCGTTTCAGAAAGGCAGGGCATAGAGGAGAAACAATAATGTACAGTATGTGGAAAATAATGTGTTTTTTGAACCTTAAACCGCATAAACACATTTCATTACACCAAATACACAAAATAATGTTATTTTTAGCAGCATCATATGACCCCTTTAAACAACAAAATAAATGCAACTGGCATTTTGCATGGTGTTTTTACGTTAGAAGTCCCCTTACATTAATATAATAATATAACATCCGAGTTGCTGAATACTGAATAGGTATTGATATGTAAATGCAGGCAGTGAAACTATGTTAATGAATGTATGGTTGCAACGTCAGCTGAGTTTTAGTAAATGACATGTCTACAGCAAACAATCTGTATGATATGAACAATTTATATGATTAATTTGCAGTAACAAAAAAAAAAATGCAGTACGAAATTTACACACCCACATAGGCAATGTCCTCATAAACCACCTTCACACTGAGTACGTTTACATGGACAACAATAATCTGATTTTAACACGATTAAGACAATACTCAGATTAAGAATCTACCATGCAAACATACATTTTTGATTACCTTAATCCGGCTAAAGTCATATTCGAAGTAAACAGAAATCGAATTAAGACGTGTAGTATTCCTATTTTAGTCACATTACTGAAGTGCAGTATAGACATGTAAACACCTTAATCACATTATTACCGTTATGTAGGACTTTTCGCCGCATTTTGTGACAGGATACAACAGTGGTCAACCGTTTGACGGCAAATAAAATAGCTTCAACACTGCCATCGTCTGTATGCACGTACAAATAATTAACTGCACTTGAAGCTTTCATAAAATTAAAAATGAAACACCCAAAACTGTACATGGCATCATCACGAAGACGAACTATGTTTATACGTGAAATTCTAGAGGGGACGTTGGATGGCGTCAGGTGGGGACGTAATGACGTATGCCATTAATCGAACTATGTACTAAAACATGTAAAAGAGGGACATGAAAAGAATATTCAAAAAGCTACTCATGTAAACACCATAATCATAATATTGGCTTCTTTAGAATAAGGTAAATAATTAGATTACTGATGTCCATGTAAACGTAGTCAATGTAATAACTGTCATACCCATGCCATTATACAAATCTATGTCCCCGTAAACCACCCAAACCAGTGCACACACACACACACACAGAAAAGCAGCTGTGGTTACCAGAACTGATTTTTTTTTTTCTTCCTAACATCCAAAGACAATTTTTACTTCCAAGGTCTGTACATTAAACAGCATTTTAACTACTTAAAATGTGCCATTAAAGTTGTTCACTATATATAGTATTGGAACATTTTTTACAGTCTTTTAACATCTTGATTACACACATTTTATCAAATATTTACAATATTTGCAGTTCACTATAACTAAAGTGTTAGTTCACTTCCAGAATAAACATTTCCTGATACTTTACGCACCCCCATGTAATCCAAGATATTCTTGCCTTTCTTTCTTCAGTCACAAATAAATTACGTTTTTTTTAAGGAAAACGTTCCAGTATTTTTCTCCATATAGTGGACTTCAATGGCGGCCAACAGGTTGAAGGTCCAAACTGCAGTTTCAATGCAGTTTCAAAGGGCTCTACACGATCCCAGCCAAGGAATATCTAGCATAACGATTGGTCATTTTCTTTAAAAAATAGAAATGTATATATTTTTTAACCACAAATGCTTGTCTTGCACTAGCTCTGCAATGTGTATGTGTGACTTCACACATTACGTTATCACGTTGGAAAGGTCACATGTGGTTAGTTCTTCAACTGTGTACTCCGGTTCAAAAAGGTGGGGTAGGGTGAAAAACTCCATCTCATTTTCTCCAACTTCAGAATCGTCCATCATCGTTGTTTTGCCATTTTTTGTAAAGGCCGTTTGACTTTTTTTGCACATTCGCTTTGTAAACAATGGGTCGGTACTCCCGCCTATATCATGCGTGACCTTTTCAACGTGACTACGTAATCTGTGAGGTCGAGCTCAACTCAATTCAACTCAACTCGACTCATTCAATAGTGCAAAGTTTTCCATCCAACTATTCTTTCTATTGACTTGAGGAATCACATTGCTCCTGCTTTCTGACTTGATTTTACAGATGACATGTTGTTTTTCACCATCTGTCTCATTAAATAATTCTCATGAATGAGCTGGTTTGATAAAACACAACTGGTAAGTGTAGATACTGTCACCATTCTTATGTGCAACAGTTCATTTGGATGCAAATATGTAGGTGTTTCCAGCGGAACATATACAATATTTCCCTTTCTTTAGCCTGCAGCCTGTACATTCCATTATTGATATGCTTTAATGTTTCCCGGGCAGTCACGATCTCTCTATAAATTGCATTCATTGTTTTTTTTTCTAACTGTGAATTTGACTAATAAGCTATATGTTAAATACCAGGCACGCATATACCTGGAAAACACACACACACACACACATGCATATGGCTACAGTACATTCATTGTAGCCAGTGCATGCACACCTGTGACTGAACGTGAGTTTGAATTTATATGAATGTGCATGTTGCTTGGCAACTGTAGTAAAGAAGGTTTATTACTTGGTGGATGGATTGTTTAAATATATTTTTTATTTATTTATTTTTTTATATTTTAAGTTTTGATAATTTACATATTGGTGTGTTGATCATCATTTCTTTGCTACCAAAATGTTAGCACAAAAACATTATTTATACATTGCCCATGGAACGCTTTATTTCCAAAAACTTTTTAGTTGGATTCAAAGCATTTATGAATGAATGACCGAATGAATTCGGTAGGGGCACTATTACACATCTTCAGAAAGAGTACTGAATCTCTGGATCAAAACATGGTGAAGAAGAAGCAGAGACCAGTGAATGCATATGTAAGCAGATGCACATGTAAAATAACGTGATCATCAAGCAATAAACAGCATATAAATAAAAACTGTCTATCGTTACCAATTGAAATGTTATTGAAAAGTGATTGAAAAAACTCTTATACTGTGAAGCTTTGTGGGTGTTGAAGGAAGAAAACTACTTCATCTGTGTTTTGATTATCGCTGAGAATACCATCTAAATGCAGACAGGGAAAGAGCTCACCATGGTTAAAATATGTGACTTTTCATTTCATATCTTGTAATTTCATGTAAAGTTACATGTGTGTAAGTGGGTCTAATGTTCCCGTAGACGGTATTTGTTGGTCAGTTTTTCAAGTCATCCTGGTTGAAGATTACTGTATTATGAACAGACAGACATGTGTAGCAGGTTTTTAATTTATTTAGTGCTTGGAGTCTCTCCTCACTTTTTATAATGAGTATATTGAGAAAGTCTCACACTGTGCCGCTAGCAGATGGACTGTGTCTCAGTTACTGATGGATGCTGCTGGGGACGTCCAGTCGAAGACGAGGTGAAGGCAAAAATTACAATCCCCTCAGAACATCCCTGATCTCTGACTGAACTCAACTCCCCAGCGACTGCAGGCAAATGTGAAAATGTCAAGCAGGTGAAAGCAAGACATTTAGCTGTTAAAATTTCCCACAGAAATCCCTGCAGCTGTCTTCAAAGCACCCACTTCAACTCACTCTCACACAAACATTCACTGCTGAAATTTTCTTTAACACATTTTATTCTTATCACTACTGCTTCTGCTGTTCAGGAATAATAGTACCTGTATCTATCATCCAGCTAACAGACAATGTTCTCAGAGTTTTGGCTAATGTTCTGGAAAGGTTCTCTCAACACGAACAGAATGTTTTTCAATGTTATGTTTATCTAGACTTTAATAATCTCCACATATTAGGACACAAACATGATTTATGCATTCATGGAACATTTTATTTTTGAAACATTTTGTCCATAGTTACTATTTCTTTCAGAACATTCAGAGATCATCCACAATTAATGTTCACATAGTGTTTTCAAAATTCGAAAATAGAATATCCCCTTAACATTTTTTTTTTCTGACATGGTTCTTTGTGTTGTGAAGTTATGTACAGAATGTTCTTGCAGTGACATTAATAGAATGTTTGTTCAGAGTTATCCGGTCTGACCCTCTGGTCTTTTTTTTTCTTCTTTTTTTTCTTCTTTGGAACGGTGTGAAACTTGGTAAAGGTTGAACACACACACACGCAAAATGGAGGTTAAATGCTTCTTAAAAAAAGCCCCTCGTGGTCAGAAATGGCTGCATTCTAAATGAATGGGAAATGTTGGACATGTTTGGTACTGTACTGAAACAAATTTTTACAGAAATTAAAAAAAAAAATGCATTACAATAAACTGACATTACAATAAACTTTTTTAGAATTTCACTTTTTTTTTCACTTCAGCAATAATCTCTTTTTATTAATCTGCTTTTAACAATTTTCTTTTAAAATATACTAAATGTAAGTCTGTGCTCCAAAGCATTCAAGATATACAACAGTTTAAGTTGAAAATTTCTATACACAAAAAGTGGTAGTAAATTAATTCTTACTACTGCATAAATATAATTTAGGACAATAACATCCCCTAGAAATACAGAATGCTAAATTGAAAATATTATTAAATTAAAATATAGTCATTTTATTGAAAAAAGTTAATTAAGTTAATTCAAATGTAATCTTTTTTTTTTTTTTTTAGCTGGACCACTTCCTCCTCATGCATCCAAGTTTCTAAAGACTGATTAGATGTTGCAGATGTGTAAATGTGGCCAGTCAATGTTGCATAGGTGTTTTTGCAAATGACTTTCAATAATCGTTCACAGGACATCAGCTAGCCGCTCATGCTGGACCGACCATCACTGACATCACCTCAGCAGACCCCTTCACTCAGTGCACGATTCAGGGGAAATCACTCTCATTTATGGCACATTCCATTAACTGAATTATCTGCGGCTCTGATGAATTGCTCAGCCATAATAATTACATTTGCATAATGTCTTTCCTGGTTCATTTCCGCCCTTACATGTGTTAGTAATTACTGAAGTGCCGGCATGCCATGAACCTGCTGATATTTTTCCCCACAAAACTTTACATTCTTTACGAGTTTGTGGTTTGTGTGATTTGGGGCTTGTGTGTTTTATTAAATTACACATTTCCAAATAAGTAAGTTGTGAGTGGCAAGTTAAAGCTCAGGATAAGAAATATATAAATGCTCTTCTCCACTGCTTTTAACTGTTTGCCTTATGTGTCAGATCCAGATTCATTTATTTATTTGCATGCATTTGTAAAAATGTAATTTAAAATGTAATTGAAATGAAATATAGGCATATATTAGGCTACTACAATGACGTTTAAAGGGGACATCGGATGCCCATTGTCCACAGGTTGGTATAGTACTTTAGGGTCTTCATGTAATGTCTGCAAAATACTTGGGTTAAAATTGCTCAATGGTGGTGTAAAACAACCATTGAAAATGGCAGACAGCGCACAACTGGCTGAGGGTGGAAATATGCTAATACGTGACAGTCCGTCAGAGGTCGTGGGCGGGGCCTGAGCAGTATGACATCATACTGCTCAGAAAATCAAAAAGGCTTGATAATTGAGACTGTTTATTTTTGGGGGGTATTAAAAAAAGGAGGTTAACACATTATTTTGATAGTCCACTTTAGACATTCTACTAACAGTAAGTAACTTTGCAACTACATGTCGACTAGCAGTCATTAGAGTATTAGTAGACTGTCTGCTTAATATCTTCTAACACTGTATTTTGATGGGTCCACAACATACAACATACTATGAGAAACTTTGCAAGTATATGTCATCTTATTCTACTAATCCTAAACCTAAACTACAGTCTACCCTGAGAGTTAGTAGATGGGTAGTTGCAAAGTAATGATACTTAGTTGCATGTAGTTTCAAAGTTACATATGGCTAGTAAAATGTCTAACGTGGACTATCAAAATAAAGTGTAACCAAAAGGAGTGAATGGATTTTTATCATTGTAGGGTGGTTGTGTCCACACACTGCTAAGACACATTTCTATGCAAATGTAAAAGTACATTTTGCATCTGGTGCCCCCTTTAACATGTCTATAATATTGCTGCCAATAGAATCAAGCTTTAGAGGTTATTCAGATTATGTTGAAAGTAATTTGTTAATGCTTTTACACTTTTAATGTTCAATGGTTGAAGGGTAAGTAAAACAATGTCTCCTCATTTCACCCAGTTTTTGAAAATGCTTATTATTGCATTCATAGAGTGAACCTTTCGCTGATTGTTTACAGTTTAACGAAAGTTACTCCCGTAATTTGCACAAAGCATTATGGGCTGTAGGAAAAAGGTGGATGTCCCTGAGTTAAAATGGCTTAGGAAATAGTACAATGCTGAGTTTAGCCTTCAGATAAGCATGCACAACTTGCATGAATGTACTGGAATACTCAGCAAACAGATCATGCACAAAGGTTATGTCAAGCATACCATAGCTTTTACTTTGGAGTGTGGCATACTAACAAGTTGCAGAGAGTGCACACTTAAATAAATTATGTCCAGAAACAATGGGGGGGGGGATAAAAAAAACTTCAGTGACATACTATCCAACATGCATGTACAGTCTCAGGAACTGGCTATGCTCAAACTCCATTAGGCTCTTCCCATGAGCACTGACCTGGCCGGATCGATCAGTGTGGCTTGTCAGTTTTCATCTTTGTGATTTTTCCAGATGCAAAAAGGTCTCTGGCTTCATTACCCTTTGAGAGTCACTCAGAAGGAAAGAGGCTTACACAACCGGCCTTCAGCAAACTGCTTCTGGCCTCTGCTTCTGAACTGAGCTTCATTGGGCTTTATTCCATCGTGTTGTTGTAGATCACAACACTGTTTTTCTGCTTTTTCAGTGGCCTTGGTCCTAGAAGTATGATGTTTTCCTAAAATAAGTTTTCAATAGGTTCCAAACCAACTAACTTAAAGGGGTCATATGATGCTTTTTAAAAGATCATTATTTTGTGTATTTGGTGTAACAGAATATGTTGACATGCTTTAATGTTCAAAAAACACATTATTTTTCAAATACTGTGTTTTTTGACATGCTTTAATGTTCAAAAAACACATTATTTTTCAAATACTGTACATTATTGTAGGTCCTCTATGCCCCGCCTCTCTCAAACGCTTCGTTTTCTACAAAGTCCCTCCTTCCGACAAGCGCAGTCTGCTCTGATTGGCCAGCTGACCCAGTGCATTGTGATTGGCCGAACACCGCAAGCACTCGTCGGAAATGTAACGCCCCTTACCATAATCGCGAGCTTCAGCTTTCAAAATAAATGTAAAGACAGAGCCCGAAAGGGGAACAGAGCCGCGTGACAGACACAGTGATGAAGCTGGTATGTGTTTGTGATGTGACCCCCTCTCTCTCTCTCTCTCTCGTGCGCTCTCTCTCTCTCATGCGCTCTCTCTCTCTCGCGCGCTCTCTCGCTCTCTCCCTCTCTCTCTCTCTCTCTCTCTTTTGCTTTCGCACTGAAACACACAGCGTCCCCCTGACATGGCTACTTCAACACTAACTGCGGTTACTGAAACCACGCCTTCTTTCTTTGCGTGCACATTTGGGCAGCATTATGCAAATATTTCCACATAGTGAGGTAGATATGTGGGGGCGTGTTAGAACGAGCCGTTTTAGGGGGGCGTGCCAGAGTCTTAACTTTGATAAAGTATATCTCTTTGGTTTTGAGACTTTAGTCTTTGCAACTTCAGTCATCTTATCTATGCACAATCAGCTTGTAACACTCCAAAGAGAAAGGAAAACTTGAAATCGCATCATATGACCCCTTTAACCAACAAACAAACTTCGATTTGAGACAAAAACATGGTTATTTCTCTGGTGGATCAGTCTATTTTTTCTGTCTGATGAGTTCAAAATGAAGCTGAAATCACACTGACTATTAGCATCCACAGAAGCATATTTCCTAAAGTGTGTTTGTAATTTTGTCTTCTGGCCTCATTCATTTGACGACAGCACTGATTACACCTGATGGATCCTTTTCACAAGAAGATTTTGGTTAATGGCCTTTGTGTAATTATCTCCTCCTCGTCAAGCTGCCTCTCTTTCCGTATGTCATGTTTTTTCTTTTTTTGTGTGTGAAGAGATGCCAGTGTTTGGCACTTTAAAACACATGTACTGTAGTTAAAGTAGCAGAGGCGTTGATGGATCACTATATGACCCCGAGAACGTGACGCTCGGGGTTTGTACTGGAAGATGAGAAAATGAACACCAGTGTGATGAAACTAATGATACTTCAGTCGAATGTATATGGGAAACTTTAGAGACATACCGATTTTATTAATCCATTTAGATTAATGCTATATTGAATTTGTGGAATTAATAAATTGATTTTATTGTATCCTCAATTAGATTAATTAATGTGGTTACCATCATATTTATTTAATGCTTTTTTTTTTTTTTTGACAGTATAACAGCTGATTTCTGTGCCGTATTCAATTCACAGGATTCCATCACTGTATTAATAAAATGTTAATGCTGATATATATATATATATAGATATAAATTAGGCAATGTAGATCAAATATTTATATAATATATTGTACAATGATGTAGCAATACAAATACAGCCAGGTTGAATGTAAGTTATCTGTTTGGATAGTTGTAAAATGTTTAGAAAAAAATTGCTGTCAATCCTCACCTACCATTCATTTCATTTCAAACCCATGAGACTTTTGTTAATCTTCAGAACACAAATTAAAATATGTTTCATAATCTCTCATCGTTTTGGTCCATGATTGAGGAAAATGATTAGAGAATATTACAAATACCATTTGTGTTCCAAAAATGAACATAAGTCTCATGGATTTAGAAAAAAAACAAAAAAAAAACATTAACCCTCTGGTGCTCCTCATCTGGGAGTCACACTTGTGATCTTCACGGTCCAGACACCTGAAATTTAACTCTTTTTTTTTCGCCCCAGTAAAATCAATGTAATACATTTTTGTTCAATAATATTTTTATTTTTTATTTTGTATTTTGAGATAATTTCATGGCACTAATTAATATTTATTAAATATTTATGATGAATTTGGTGGGAGTAAAATAAGAAAAACATCTGCAATTCCATGGTTTAGCCCATAGATTCCTATAACGCTCTATATAAAAGGCCTATAAATTCTAATTGTTTTTAGATATAAATACTTATTTTTTATTAAGTTGTGGGCTTGGATATATATATTTAGATATTCTCAAAGACAACTTTTTGTAAAGGTTTAGATTTTTTTATTTTTTTTAATGTTGATTTGAAGTGTCAGTTTTTGAATTATTATTACTACAGTCAAACCTGAACACAGATAAAGCATTTTGTTACACAAAACATTAATATTCTATAAACATTTAACATAAATGAACAGAAATGTTTTATCAGAGCTTAATCCTTCTTGGTTTGATCTGATTTCAACCTATTATTTCAGTTTTCTGACTCGTTTTGGCTATATGGTTATTGCCATCCCAATTCATTTGAGCAGGGCCGTGCACAGGGGGGTGGCCCGGTGGCTAGAGTCACTGCCCCTTTGCCCTCATCGGCTGAGGTGCCCCTCTCACCACCCCCCACCCTCACCCCAGCTCAAAGCGTTCGGTTACCGCTCCGCTAAAGATCCGCTGATTCCGCTAATCCGCTCCGTGTTTTCCCGCCCGCTCCGCAGCATCACTCACAATCGGTGTGCCGCTATCTGGAGTGGAGACCACAGTTCCCGAAGGTCATTCATTAACAGGTAGATGCATTACAATCCACATTACAGTCAGTGGATGATTCGCTGAATTAATAATTTGGTAGTTTGTTTTTGTATTTCTGTCGGTAAAGTGATTAAAAGTGATTACAACAAAATATCCACGTTCTTAGAATTAGAATGTCTGATCAAATTATTATACCCGATCAGATCTAACATAAATAACACAAAATTTGCTGTTGTTGGCACACTTTGTAGTAAAAAAAAAAATGCCTTCACAAAAAGAAGACAGAGAGAGAGAAAGAGCGAAGGGAGGCTGCTAAAGGCAGTTCAACATTGCAAACATGAATTCAAAGATCCAGCAAGCCAGCAGGTAAATCATCATATAGAATATTTAACAGTTTGTCACACTTTATTCTTGTAATTAAGTATATTTTCCATTATAATCACTTGTCTTGATACTAATAATCTATAACACATAATATTTTATTGAAACCATATTAATAGTAGGCCTATAAATAGTTAAAAAATAATATAAATGCTCTAAATTAGTTGTTTATTTGTATATAATATAGATTAATTCTGTAAAATATTAAAATAAATGTCTAATACTTATAGGGGAGAGTGGGCTAAGATTAGCCATTCTTTTACTTATGTGGTCCTCAAGGGAAAATGACACAAAAATACAAAGAAAGTATCTATCCTATCCTATCCTATCCTAATGAAAGTATTCCTATCATTTTAAATGATCAGAATGTATCTATGACAAAGGGTTCTAAAAATATGGCTTCTTATAAAAAAAGGGTTCTCATGGCTCAGTTTGCCCCGGGTTAGGGGTAAGTTGACCCGAGTCGAGTCAGTGGGTAAGATGCACCATCTGGGTGTAAAATTACCATCTGACCAAATCTGATTCAAACCCATGTGAAATAAACAACAATTTAAAAACTAATTTAATAATTTCATTTTACAAACAGTCATATTTATTTTCATAAAGTTAACTTTAACAACATAAAACCAACCAAATGAAGTTTAAATTTCAGTATTTAATTGTTTGCATTTCTGAAACAATATGTTGAACGCCAAAGTTGTAGCCTTCCTAAAAACAGACTAAACAAAGAGTTTGTTGGCCATTAGTGACTACAGGTGAAAAGATATATCTGATTATAATGTGATGAAAAGCATTTTCTGGTTCTTATCAGAGAAGGATTTGGTACACTGTCCCTATCAAATAAACTACAAATAATATGTATATATGATAAACGAAACCAGTAATATCACATTAAAACACCAGTTTATAATTCAAAAATGTAACTTAACTACAGTGCCTTATGGTGAGGTAAGTTAAAATGCTGACTCAATTTCCCCACAACATTTGACTCACTTTGCCCCATAACTGCCATTTTGGAAAATAAAATAGCTAATAGCTTACCAGTTCAGGCTAATATTTAGCTAAATGATTTGCATGGTTTTATATGTTGCTAAATCACCTATATGTATTATAAATAGTTTTAGACCTGGATACATTTGCTTTGATGTAACAACCATTACATTTGTTATGCAAAAATTTTACTTTGACAAGCCAAAAACAGTTTTTAAAGTAAATTGGTGCCTTCCATTCCCCCCATGTGCTTCTCCTTTTCACAGACTGGCAGAAATGATGGGTGGTTCCAAAACGCATGGTCACATGACAGTAAAAGTGTATACAGTTGCCAAGAAACAGGGGGTGGGTCAACTTACCCCACTCTCCCCTACTTCCATTGAAGATGAGGCAGAAGCAGGCTCAGAGAGTGAGAGAGAGCCCATTCTTATAAAAAAACATCTACGATAAAGTCTGAAATTATTACCGAGTGTGCTGTCTTCTCTTTTAATTGTATATTTGTAACAACTGGATCATTTGTATTAACAAGCACCCACCCCCCTAGTGCCCCTTTTTTGGTATGGGCCACTGCCCCTCAAAATGTCTGTGCACGGCCCTGCATTTGAGTGTGTATAATTGTGTATGTTTGTGTGTGTGTCTGTGAGTGTGTGTAAGTGAGTGTGGCTGTTTTGCACTCTTGATGTTTTAGAGTGTAACCCCTTCCCTGCTGTCCACTTTTTTACTGCATTGTATTTGAATTATTGCTTTTATTTTACATATTTGCTGTGTTACAGTCACACCAGTTCATAGGTGTGTGTGTACGGGTGTGTGTGTGAGTAATGCCTGTCATTGCTGTGAACTTTTTACTGCATTGTGTCAGATTTGTAGATTGTACACACAAAAATTCTCAAAATCTTTGTGATTTTGTCGATTTCCCATTAATTTCCTATGGTCGGTCATTGTTGACCGAAGACCAGAAGTGTGACTATTTTTTACGACCACGTAGTCTGCTTGAATCATGCCCTCAAATTTTTTGTGTGTTCACATTCCAAATGCCATAAAAGTCACCAAGTTTTGTACCATTCTGATGAAGCTGTGATTTTAAAAAATTCAAAACAGAACAAATTTCGGTCAAAAGTGACCGAAGAGCACCAGAGGGTTAAAAGGCCTCACAGGTGACATTTTCAAACTTCAAAAAGTTAATAAAGTCACCATAAAAGTAACCTATATGAATTGAATGCTTTAACATACATGGTGAAAAATTGAGGTTCAAAACTGTGATAACAAACCTGATTGATTCTCGCACATGAAACAAACATGTGCTTCCCTTTACCATTTAAAAGGAAGCACATGTTAACTAGGAAATTATTTATTTATTTATTTATTGTGAAACATACTTAATCATTGTTGTATTTACAACTTTGGAAAATAATTTTATACAGTACACAGTGGCAACGTGGATTTTATTTATTTTTTTCAATATATCAAAGACTATGTCCACTCAAACATGCTTTTATCACGTACTGTATGTGACCCTGGACCACAAAACCAGTCACAAGCCGAGAAACCACTATTTGAATATCTGGACTCTGAGAGAGCAAAAAAAAATCTAAATATTGAGAAAATTGCCTTTAAAGTTGTCCAAATGAAGTCCTTAGCAATGCATATTACTAATCAAAAATTACATTTTGATATATGTACGGTAGGAAATTTACAAAATATCTTCATGGAATGTGATCTTTACTTAATATGCTAATGATTTTTGTCATTAAAGAAAAATTGATAATTTTGACCCATACAAATGTATTGCTGGCTATTGCTACAAATATACCCATGCTACTTATGACTGGTTTTGTGGTGCAGGGTCGCATATTTCAAACTAATCAAATGCTTGTATTTTGGTACAAATTATTTTATCATTTAGTACTGTCTAGTAAAATTCTGACTCCATGGACAGACTATATAATGTCCTCATCTTCAAAAACAATGAATGGCATTATTCAGGGTAAAAGACAATACAACCCCGATGACATTCAGTACAGGTTTCAGGTTTAGTACTGTCTCGATTCGCTACTTGAATCTCATTAATTAAGCAAAACCAGTTGGAATCCAGTGGCCAGAGCAAAACTACCTTCATGTCAGGAAGCTAAATGAGGCTGTAACAAAGTTCGTAGATTGGGAAGAAGGAAGCGGGAACCAGCGAACATTCAAACATAACTTTAATAATAAAATAAACACAAAACTTAAAATAGCACGACAACCCCTCACGGATGACTGCCGAGCACAAACAGAAACAAAACAACATAAAATCTCTATCTTCTCCAACACTGTCATCACTTATCTTTTTATCCTTCTGGAGCTCCTCCGTGGGACTCAAGACTGGTGAGTGGCGCAGGGGTCGCACATTATCATTTACTCCACCGGCCTCGCTCCATTCTCACGGCTCTCGGCCCCGCCCCACTCGTCACAGAGGCTGTAATAGTTTGACAGATCTTGTGGTGCGACTCACAAGCTTTGTCTCCTCTCAAATGAAGTTCGAATTAAATCTGTGCCACTGGCCCCATAAATACATACAAATGATGATATAACGCAGCTCTTAGTGTGTTTGATGGCTGCTGCTGGAGAGATTTGCCGGCAGTTTACTAATATGGTGCTAGTCTAACAGCTATATTTGTAATGGGAAAAGGCCAATATGTTTTTATAGGATCACTCATTCTTAAAAACCTAAAACACCTCTTTCCAATCGGACCCTCTCGCCATTACAATCCTCACACTGTGTGTATGGAATTGATGCTTGTTCTTCAGGGAGTGATTCAGGACAAAATCTGCATTAAGAGCCAATTTAGCTGCAGAGTCCCTCATCCCACAGCTCTGTATGTTATCAGTGTGAGAGCCACAGAGTCACGGCTGGCATGCACACTGCAAAGATACATTCATATTTCATATGGCCTGTGGCAAGAGAGGCTATAGATAGCAGACCTCCTCACTCAAGCAGAGCAGCAGAACAGAACAAGAGCAGACACTGCCAAAAACACAGCGGCTGGCTCATGTCTACTGTACCGTACTGTACGTATGCATCATATATGGGCATCAGATATCAGATTAAATGTTAAATATGCTCATTACATTTAAAGATGGATGCTTGTTTGTTTTCTTCATCACAATATCACCATTTAGTGAACATGCATTGGCGAATTTTAAATAATTTCATGACTTTGGTTTGAGTGGATGTTGCCATTTTCTGTTCTTTTGATCTGTCTATTCATGGGTTTCAGTCATGTGACTTTTTTGTTGTGGCCGCCATATTTAGGACCTTGCAAAGCCTCTTATAGGTGTGTTCGATTCCAGGGTTTTCAGAATCGACTCCGACTCCCGACTCCCACCATAGGAGTCGATGGAATTGACTCCTCGACTCCATTTAGCGTGACTGTCCAAATTAGTCCAATTTAGTGGTGGTGACATTACCTTTAAATGAGCTATTATCAATGTTGTTAGCTGTTGCCGACGCCTAATTTTACAGAGGGAAAACTGAGGGGAAAAGCCATGGTGGAATATTATGTCAGGATTAATAAGGTGTTTTTCTGAATTCGTCACATTATAATAGTCAGGGGATGGCGCTATATGTCTTAAACATATTAAAAATAAATGCAATACATACAAAAATACATACGAATATAAACTTATTGATTTGTTTATTCTTGTTTATTATCGCAGTGATCATTTACCAAGAGTTTCCGCATTCGAGTCTATTTTCGCTGAAAAGCACATGCTGAATTAATGTGACAGCGCATTGCTTACGGTAACAATAAACATGGATTGATATGAAATGTATTAATTACACTATATAATAATATAATATAATGCAAATAAGTAGGCCTAAAGTCTATTTTTTTTTACAGTTAACACTGCTTGTTTAGCTATAGGGGTAAAGCGAAGAAAAAGTATAAAAACGGCAACATAGATGGCACTCGTGGAGTTAGAAAAACAAAGTTCTTTATGACCAGCAGGATTGTAATGAGGATACTGCAAAAGAAAAAGCATGAGACGCCTGTTTCTGTCAATGGTAAGTTTTAATTTAAAATGTTTGTGATAGCCTACTACCTTTTAACATGAGAAAAGTAGACTGCAGGCTGTTTACATGTTTTGCCACTTGCTTAAGCATCTTAATAACATATAAATCTATACATAAGTCATGTTAATATATTGCGCTTCAACTTGAGTATGTCTTTGAACGATTGTGTTAAAGTGTAAAAAGATAATCACTATGCTTAAAAAAAAAAAAAAAAACTTTTTAGTAATGTTCGGATTTGAAATAAATAATGGTGGTAAGCAGATCATAGCTCTCTACAAATATGTGACTGCACAATGAGCTCATGCTGCTTCTGCACTGCACATGGACTGCACTGCAAACGGTTACTTACTGCAAAATGCTTAATTCCGTTTACTCTTTGCTGATATACTGCACTCAACTACCAGGCAGATTTGAGAATCAGTGAAGACATCAGCGATTTCGGAGTCGACGTACAACGAGAGTCGATTCCAGTGCTGGAGTCGACTCCGACTCTTGAGCTATTCAGAGAGAGTCAACTCCCGATCCCTAGCTCTACCAAACCAAAATAACACTTCACCAACAATGGAAAACAATGGTATTTAAAAAAAAGATAATTTAGGATTAGATCCTTATTTACTGTCAAGCGAACTGACTCCACTAAAGTCTAGTGAAACTTACCAATTTGACGTTTGCTGATAGGCTTTTTACATCTACCTCATACGCAATCCCTATCCATACACTCGGGCCATTTTCAGTTAAATTTTCACCTGCTAGAGACTTGTCCATTGGCCAGGATCCATCTGCCGCAACCGGCCATACTCACTTTCAGATTCTTGGCCAAATCAACCGGACTTACTTTCGAACAATTTTCCTGTGGTATGGGATTGAATGTTTTAATCACAGCGAGGATTGCTTGGCGCATGACAATTCCGCTTTAAATTGTGTTCTAAATAGCAAAACTCATGTTCTGAGAAAATACTTTTGCGCGAATAATAATTGATGTGAACTTGACTTTGTCTGATAGCTTTGGAACATAGACGGTAAAGACAGACATAAGGATGTGCTCGTTGATCAAACAGTCCATTGGCTGGTTTGAACAGGTTTGATGACTGTACTCTAGAACCTCTGTTCACAGGTGTCGCACAGACAGTAGCCTTCATGCTCTTCCCAATATTGTGACAAACACCATTGTATTTAAAAGATAGAATAGCAGCTCCGAAAACTTTCTCTGAAATGTATTTTCAAGGACACTGAATAGCAATGTGATGTCTCAAAAAGCATTTATAGTCCATATCTCATATTTTGCTAATGTATTGTACCCTTAACTGCATTAAACATGGGTGTCACGTGGATGGAATATGCATGGAAATGACATGCAGATGAGGTTATGCATAGTAAAACTAGGCGTTGTAAGCTCCATATATGATGATTTATGGGAAGAGTCGGGGTAGAGATGCACATACGCACAATCTTCCACTGACTGGGATTTATAAAGGGATTTTTGCGCAGGTTCTGGCGTGCGCATGGTTTTATAAATCTGAAAACCTTTGTACGTACGCAAAATCTAGCTTTTGTGCATACGCACACTTTTAGGATGAAATCTACGCAAAGTTTTATACATGAGGCTAAGATGCGACAGACTTAGCCCAGTTTCATTTCTATATCTACTGTACTGTTCATTAATATTTAATTTAAAACTGATAACGTTACCTAGACAAAACATTTACTTTCATTTTAATTATATAGATTATAATACATAAATAACATGACTTAACCCAACCGCTGGGTTAAAACAACCCAATTGCTGGGTTTGTCCCTATTTTACTCAGCACTGGGTTGTATTTAACTCAGCATTTTTTAGAGTGTATGTTGTCTACACGTGACAAACCTGTTGGTTTTGATTACCAGCATTCTTCAAAGTATCTTCTTTCGAGTTCTGCAGAAAAACAAAAGTCAGGGGTTTGAAAAAAAAAAATGAGGGGGGGATTGATGTAATAATGTAAATGATGACAGAATTCTGGGTTAACTATACACTCTTAAAAATAAAGGTGCTTCAAAAGGTTCTTCAAGCGATGCCATAGAAGGACCATTTTTGGTTCCACAAAGAACCATTCAGTCAAAGGTTCTTTAAAGAACCATCTCTTTCTTACCTTTTTATAATCTGAAGAACCTTATTTCGCCACAAAGAAACTTTTGTGAAACAGAAAGGTTCTTCAGATGTTAAAGGTTCTTTATGGAACCATTTAGACAAAAATGTTCTTCTATGGCATCGTGAAGCACCTTTATTTTTAAGAGTGTACTTTTAAGTAAATTAGTAGAAACACTTTTCACTAGTCATCACTGTGCAGAAAAAATGACAATGAATGCCACTATAAAATGCTTGAAAAAATGCACATTCGATATATCCATAGCTTCCTGTTGGTCAGTTTGTCTCTTCAGTTAAGATTCCCCCCAATTGTTGCAGAAAACATTATATCACATGGTATAATCATGGTCAGTGCAGACATGTACTTGAACTTACTTTCTCATCGACTCTAACTGCTCCTTGCTAGTCCAGTCAGAGAAGTAGAATAAAGATGATGTCCACTGTCTGACTCCAAGCACTGCTCAGTGTTCACAGGTGTCTGAGGAACTTCTACCATTTCTTCTGCGATGACACTTCTCTTGGTTACTACAAAACATAGGTTAAAAGAAATTTGTGGCACATTTAAGAGGAATATTCAGTTATTCCTGTATGTCTCTACATGCTAAGTGAAGAAGCAACTAAAGTAGCAACAAAACTGTGATTCTGTGTTTTGTTGTAGTCAGTTACATGTGTTTTGGCAGTGGTGAGTGCCTGAACATATAAGTCTGCTTACATTTAGTAACTAAAAGCAGGGCACAGCTACTGCAAATGATCTCAGACATATTGATGCATTTAAATTTGATTGCAGTACATTGTCATTGTAAAAATCACTGCAACTAGCTTATATAGGCTATTTAGTTAACAGATTATTTGAAAAGAACGTTCTTCTATAGAATTATAAAACTAATAGTACAAACAAATCTTTGAACACATCATTAGACACTTCAGACAGACAACGAATGCCACTTTAATTAGACAGAGTTTGTGTTCCAGCGTCAAACACTCGCTCAAAACCTCTTTATGTGAGAAAGACAAAGAGACAGAGAAAGAGAGAGAAGGTCACATGAGGGAAAGCGGACTGCAGTGAGTGCTGTAGATTAAACAAATCACTGATTTAATGAGTAGGACCCTTGCTTGAGTTCCTCTTCATCTTCAGAGCCACTAAGCACAGGATTGTGTCCAAAAAGAGAAAAGAAAATACATTTTGAGGTGAAAACTAAACATTTAAAAGCCCATGTGCTCATTCATGCATACTGTAGAATCCTAGATTATTTCTTGCTTGGTTAATCCATATCCGGTGGCCTCGTACACAAAGGCGGACTAATGTTGTCATTAGTTCTGCTTCTCTGGTGGCCAAAAGCTGAATCTGAGCGGCATCCGCTCCTCCCCCCGGACCGCAGCGGGTCTGAGCGAGTGCTGTCTGAAGATAAAAACACATCATATGAGCTGAAGACGCTTAGAGGCAGTTAATTAGAAATATGAAAATGGAACAAGCACCTGTGACATTGATCAGTGTGACGGGAGATTTGCTCCTGCACAGTCCTGTGAGCTGCTCAGATTGGATTGGAAACACTCAACACAACCAGAAGCAAAGCTGGGATTCTGTTTGAAGAACTCTTTGTCATGTTGGATTGAAAACAGGCAGATCTGTGTGTTTTTAATGGGAAAAAAGCTATAAAACAAATGATGAAAGTAGTTAAACACATCTAAACCTAGAAAAGTGATTGCAGTACATACTTTTTGTGTTGTAACTTGTCATTTAATGTTTACGCTGTCTATCTATGTACTCTGATCTGATACTTTTTAGGGAATCAGAAACCTTCAGCACAATCAGCATAATCCAATTCACAAACAAATGACTCTTATGACCTGATTCTTTCAAGAATTAAATATCAAAATACTCACAAACACAGTTACCAGATTAAGTCCATCCATCTATTGATGGGTTTCAATCACGTGACTTTTTTGTTGCGTCCGCCATCTTTAGGACCTTGCGTAGCCTCTCCTTGGTAATCGGAAACCAAAGTAACACTTCACCAACAACGGAAAACTAGATACTTTAGGATTAGATCCTTATTTACTGTCAAGCGAACTGCTGACTCCACTAAAGTCTAGTGAAAACTTACCAACTTGACGTTTGCTGATAGGCTGTTTACATCTACCTCATACGCAATCCCTATCCATACACTCGGGCCATTTTCAGTTAAATTTTCACCTGCTAGAGACTTGTCCATTGGCCAGGATCCATCTGCCGCAACCGGCCATACTCACTTTCAGATTCTTGGCCAAATCAACCGGACTTACTTTCGAACAATTTTCCTGTGGTATGGGATTGAATGTTTTAATCACAGCGAGGATTGCTTGGCGCATGACAATTCCGCTTTAAATTGTGTTCTAAATAGCAAAACTCATGTTCTGAGAAAATACTTTTGCGCGAATAATAATTGATGTGAACTTGACTTTGTCTGATAGCTTTGGAACATAGACGGTAAAGACAGACATAAGGATGTGCTCGTTGATCAAACAGTCCATTGGCTGGTTTGAACAGGTTTGATGACAGTACTCTAGAGCCTCTGTTCACAGGTGTCATGCACAGACAGTAGCCTAATGATAACCCCTTTCGTGCTCTTCCCAATATTGTGACCGACATCATATTTAAAAGATAGAATTTGAAGGAAACTGTAAGATATGCGCATTTTATTTTCAAAATGTTTTGTTATTGACAGGTTTGATGACTGTACTCTAGAACCTCTGTTCACAGGTGTCGCACAGACAGTAGCCTTCATGCTCTTCCCAATATTGTGACAAACACCATTGTATTTAAAAGATAGAATAGCAGCTCCGAAAACTTTCTCTGAAATGTATTTTCAAGGACACTGAATAGCAATGTGATGTCTCAAAAAGCATTTATAGTCCATATCTCATATTTTGCTAATGTATTGTACCCTTAACTGCATTAAACATGGGTGTCACGTGGATGGAATATGCATGGAAATGACATGCAGATGAGGTTATGCATAGTAAAACTAGGCGTTGTAAGCTCCATATATGATTTGAGGAGGAGACGCATGTACGCACAATCTTCCGCTGACTGGGATTTATAAAATAATTTTTGCGTAGGTTCTGGCGTACGCATGGTTTTATAAATCTGAAAACATTTGTTCATACGCCAAATCTAGCTTTTGTGCGTACGTACACTCTTAGGATGAAATCTACGTAGTTTTATACATGAGGCCCCTGGTCTTCATTGAGCATATTGGTCTCTCTATGGGGTTTAACCTCTGATCTGTAATATATCATTATATATAGATCAATGGGTTTAACTGTAATTCCCCTACAATAGTAAAACTGGAGAAGACAATATTATGGATAGAGAACCTGTATTTTAGTCAGAAGGAAATTAAGGATGGATTTGTTTCTTACAAACACGCTGCTTTTCATTCCACAAGACATTAATTGATGAATTGGAATGGTGTGGATTACTTGTGGATTATTGTGATGTTTTTATCAGCTGTTTGGACTCTCATTCAGACAGCACCCATTCATTGCAGAGGATCCACTGGTGAGCAAGTGTTCCGAGGATGAAACAAACTCATCTACGTATTGGATGAGAGTGAGTACATTTTCAGCAAATTTTCATTTTTAAGTGAACTATTTCTTTAAGGTAATATAGAGTACAGGTAAAATAATTTAAACACAAATCAGTGTTATATGTTCATATATTTATTTGGTGAGTAGACATGTCATAAGCGGTATATTGTACAGTCCGCCAGTCATTACTGCTAAATACCCCCCCCCTCAGGGCAATGCAAGGATGACTTATTTAGTGTTAATGACTGTCTGACTGTACATTATTGCTTACATAAATCTTTTATTGACCACAACATCACTGCAAAAAAGGCCCTCTTGTGGCCCTTTGAAGTTATTTTTTTTTTGTCATCATTTAAACCACACTGGCATTGAAAAAGTCAACTATGTAGCAATATATGATGATTTATGGGAAGAGTCGGGGTAGAGATGCACATACGCACAATCTTCCACTGACTGGGATTTATAAAGGGATTTTTGCGCAGGTTCTGGCGTGCGCATGGTTTTATAAATCTGAAAACCTTTGTACGTACGCAAAATCTAGCTTTTGTGCATACGCACACTTTTAGGATGAAATCTACGCAAAGTTTTATACATGAGGCTAAGATGCGACAGACTTAGCCCAGTTTCATTTCTATATCTACTGTACTGTTCATTAATATTTAATTTAAAACTGATAACGTTACCTAGACAAAACATTTACTTTCATTTTAATTATATAGATTATAATACATAAATAACATGACTT
>NW_015555841.1:193291-197364 GCF_001515605.1 Sinocyclocheilus anshuiensis
GCGATGACACTTCTCTTGGTTACTACAAAACATAGGTTAAAAGAAATTTGTGGCACATTTAAGAGGAATATTCAGTTATTCCTGTATGTCTCTACATGCTAAGTGAAGAAGCAACTAAAGTAGCAACAAAACTGTGATTCTGTGTTTTGTTGTTGTCAGTTACATGTGTTTTGGTAGTGGTGAGTACCTGTACATATAAGTCTGCTTACAACTGTAAAAGCAGGACACAGCAACTACACATGATTTCAGACATATTGATGCACATACATTTGATTGCAGTATATCGTCATCGTAAAAATCACTGCAACTAGCTTATATATTAAGTTAACTGAGATTATTTGAAAAGAACATTCTTCTATAGAATTATAATACTAATAGTACAAACAAATCCTCTTCACTCTAACATCCTTGAAGTAATTACATTCAGTTACATTCATAAAAAGAAGAATGTGGAAACTAAAACTTGTAATAGTGTAGTTGTAATCACATTGTGTATTCTGGTCTTATAATGTAACTGTTGCTGTAAAGTAACTGTGAAATATTTCGTGATGGAATGTCTTTTCATCTTTTAATCTAAAGTAACATAAATTGGATAATATTTTAGCATAAATATGACCTAAAATAGAGCAGGAAAAGTGATTTAGTCTTGAAATCTGTACAAATCTTAAACAACACAATCATATTACATTTTAAAATGATTCATGAAAGCAAAGGTCAAGCCATTTATTCATATAAAAAGAACAACAACTCTGGATAAATGAAAGTTTCTAGAGGTGAAAGGTTCAAAGACAAAACAAAAGCTACAGTATTTCCAGTTGTTTTCCCCTTTGATTTCTTTGTGGGGATGCTTATTCATGTCCCAAGAGCCTCTTCTATCTGTTTGGAGATTATAAAGAGACTAAAAGAGAGAGTGGCATGAACGTTATTTATTTTTGTTTATCTTTCTTTCTTTCTTTCTTTCTTTCTTTCTTTCTTTCTTTCAGTTTTTCTTTCTTTCTTTCTTTCTTTCTTTCTTTCTTTCTTTCTTTCTTTCTTTCTTTCTTTCTTTCTTTCTTTCTTTCTTTCTTTCTTTCTTTCTTTCTTTCTTTCTTTCTTTCTTTCTTTCTTTCTTTCTTTCTTTCTTTCTTTCTTTCTTTCTTTCTTTCTTTCTTTCTTTCTTTCTTTCTTTCTTTCTTTCTTTCAGTTTTATTTTAATTATTTATTTTTTAACTTATTTCATTTAGTTGCCAAGGCATCATTTATTTTTTTCATTTTTCTCCATAATATTTATATCTAATATTGATCTAATATTTTCAGTTAACAACATACATTGTATTACAATAGATCGGATCATATTTAACTTTTAAAATGTATTACTTATATAGTTTCTTTTCGCCTACAATTTGCACTTTTGTAATAAAGATGATCATCTTTTTGAATCTTCCTGTCTGATTGTGATGTTGCTATATTTACTGACACGAAGGAGGCCGAAAGTGTTTCCTGATTAGAGTTTATCTGTGTTCTCATTGACAGCTGCTCTGCGGAGCGTTTATGGATTGACTTGGCACAGCGTTGATGGATGTTGATTGTGACAAAGCAGGAGGCAGCAGGCCAGTATCTGCTGCAGCTCTGGAGGAAACACTGCCCGGGGTTTTGTTGGCATGATGCTGGAGACAATCAGTCACACATTTGACAAAATATCCTTCAAACGTTTAAAGTATATTTACCCTATGACAACTGAATTGAAAAGGGAGGAGATCGGTTTCGACTCTGGTTTTATCTCTGTGTATTATCTCATTCTGTGTAAATAAATAAATAAACTATTACAGTAATGAGAATCTAATGAGAATTGAATTTGCCACACATTACTGTATAATATGTTTTTTTTTGTTTAAAATAAATAAATAAACAATAAGGCATGCAAAACATTTTTTTTTTTTTGATTTTGGAGTGAAATGTTTTTGTGAAATTCCCCCATGAACATATTTACATTTTTAGATGCACAACATCAGCCATGATCATTTTTCATGAAGTGTCCCTTTAACGGTATCATTACAGTCTGGGTCGGACCTAGTGAAGTCAGTTTTATTTTAATTATTTATTTTTTAACTTATTTCATTTAGTTGCCAAGGCATCATTTATTTTTTTCATTTTTCTCCATAATATTTATATCTAATATTGATCTAATATTTTCAGTTAACAACATACATTGTATTACAATAGATCGGATCATATTTAACTTTTAAAATGTATTACTTATATAGTTTCTTTTCGCCTACAATTTGCACTTTTGTAATAAAGATGATCATCTTTTTGAATCTTCCTGTCTGATTGTGATGTTGCTATATTTACTGACACGAAGGAGGCCGAAAGTGTTTCCTGATTAGAGTTTATCTGTGTTCTCATTGACAGCTGCTCTGCGGAGCGTTTATGGATTGACTTGGCACAGCGTTGATGGATGTTGATTGTGACAAAGCAGGAGGCAGCAGGCCAGTATCTGCTGCAGCTCTGGAGGAAACACTGCCCGGGGTTTTGTTGGCATGATGCTGGAGACAATCAGTCACACATTTGACAAAATATCCTTCAAACGTTTAAAGTATATTTACCCTATGACAACTGAATTGAAAAGGGAGGAGATCGGTTTCGACTCTGGTTTTATCTCTGTGTATTATCTCATTCTGTGTAAATAAATAAATAAACTATTACAGTAATGAGAATCTAATGAGAATTGAATTTGCCACACATTACTGTATAATATGTTTTTTTTTGTTTAAAATAAATAAATAAACAATAAGGCATGCAAAACATTTTTTTTTTTTTGATTTTGGAGTGAAATGTTTTTGTGAAATTCCCCCATGAACATATTTACATTTTTAGATGCACAACATCAGCCATGATCATTTTTCATGAAGTGTCCCTTTAACGGTATCATTACAGTCTGGGTCGGACCTAGTGAAGTCAATCCATAAATTACCATTATTTTACTGTACATCATTAGCATAAGTATTGTTCTCTGTGTCCTTAGTATCCATGTTGAAGGACCTTCACTGTCAAGCACAAGAAAGGAAAGTGGGACAGAGTGCTGCTATAAAATGGAGCGTTCAGCCATTCATGACCGCAACCTATTACACACAAATACATTTAACAAACATCACCTTTTTGCCAGTGTTCATTTTCAAGGTTCTTAGCAATGTGGAAATTTGGGCTTGATCCACACTTAACAATATAAATGCAGGCCAGTAGAGCAGGATGATCGTAAGTAAACATATTTGATTGGGTTTCTCTCAAATTTTCTTTATTTTATGAAATATTTCTTTAATAATAATGAAGCAAGGCAAGACCAAAAATCTAACTCCCATTCCAATCAGGACGGGGTGAACCTGGGAGAAAAGAGACAGAGAGCAAACACAACTCCACCAAAACATTCACATAGACGTGATGGCAGAATGGATTGCCTTGTTTTGAAAACAGTTGTTTGTAGGTCAGTTAACTGTGCCAGGTCATCGCTTTAAAGAAATCATATTTTTTTCCCACTTCAGGTGCAAAACACCAGGCCCATATTCAGATAACTGTTCAGCAAATATGAGTTTTTTAATGGCTGATTCATAAACGATTACTTGGATCATAAATATGTGGATAAATTCACACAAAATATCACAAGTTATTTAATGTGCAACCAAACCCCATAGGGCTACATTATTAGTAAGTCAGATAAGTCTGTCACATTTGGACTTTATGTGCTTGATTTACACTTCTATTATCAAAAATACAGTAATATTGCAAAATAGTATTGCTATTCAAAATTGCTGTGAATATACAGTAAAATGTAATTCATTACTGTGATCAAAGCTAAGTTCCCTTTCGACACTTCACTCGTACTGCGTCTTGCTTAAGACGCATATGGGAAAAAGCCTTTTTTCTCCTGAAAAAAAGCCTTACATTCACGCAGTGAAACTGCACGGCCATTGGTTCGTGCAGTGCTTAAAAAACGAACCAATGGCTCGGCAGCGGAGCTGCACGAGCCTATGGCGACGAAGCCCGCCAAAGCCCGACAGAATGGGCGGGGCATCTGGCTATATAAGCGGGCGCTCGCC
>NW_015555841.1:203125-203583 GCF_001515605.1 Sinocyclocheilus anshuiensis
CCGGCGGAGTGACGGGAGCCTATGGCGACGAAGCCCGCCAAAGCCCGCCAGAATGGGCGGGGCATCTGGCTATATAAGCGGGCGCTCGCCCCAGGATTCTCAGATTTCTTCTCCTTCAGCGACGACTACGTCCTCAAGTTGATCCGAATCGGGACACCTCAGCATGGCTGACCTGCTTCTCCGCCGCTCTAGCGACTCAGCAGTTCCTGTCTGGTTCCCCTGCCGCCATCCGGCGACTTCAAAGAGCTTCTAAAAGAGCAAATTAGCGTTGTTTCAAATGCCACGCCGTTACTGCGGTTCGTGCGGGTCCCCCCTGCACGCCGATGACGGCCACACGGAGTGCGTTTCCTGCTTGGGGAAATCCCATGCGGAAGCTGCGCTCACGGGAACTAATTGCTCTCATTGCGAGAGCTTCAGTCTCGCCTCTCTCTGCTCACGGATCGCTTTCTTTTCAGAGC
>NW_015555841.1:204222-213836 GCF_001515605.1 Sinocyclocheilus anshuiensis
TCGGATGCAGAGGAGCTGTTGGGCTCGGTGAATGACCCCACCCCCTCGCTATCATCCGCACCCAGCGCTACCAAAGATGGGATGGATGCCGAGCTTCTCCGTATCCTCTCCAAAGCGGTTGAAGAGCTGGGTTTAGAGTGGTCTCCGCCAGAGGAGCCCTCTCGCAGCCGTCTGGATGAATGGTTCCTGCCGGGGCGCCGCCAGGCCCCTCGTCAGCATGCCTCTCCGTTCTTCCCGGAGGTCCACGACGAGCTCACCAGATCGTGGCGCGCTCCATACTCCGCCCACCTCCGTACTGCCTCTTCATCCGCCCTCACTTCCATCGACGGCGCTGAAGAGAAACGGTACAATAAGCCACCAGTGCTACAGTTGGGTTTGCTGCATATCCGCCCCCTTCAGCGCTGGTTGAAACCGCGGGTTCCATGCCATGCGTGGTGTCACGGACGCCTGCATATCAGGGTGAGTCAGGCCTGTGTATCAGCCCTGACCCCCTGGAAGAACTCCCGTTGGATGGAACAGAGCGTGGCCATGGGGATGGTTCACAGAAGGACAGTTGTCACGACAGACGCCTCCAACTCAGGTTAGGGGGCGCTGTGCGAGGGCATACCGACCTTCGGCCACTGGTCAAAGGCGGAAAAAGGCTTCCCAATTTATTTCTCAAAGACCAAGGACGCGTTGGCCCACGATCGGCCCAACCTCCTTCTCTATGCCTTCCCCCTGATTGCTCTGATTCCACAGGTAATCAGGCGAGTGAGGGAACAAGAACACAGGGTTCTCCTGGTGGCTATTCCCCATCCACGCTCAAAATCTATGTGGTGGCTATAGCGGCTTCTCATGCCCCTATTGAGGGGCAATCGGTGGGCACAAATAGCACGGTCATCCGCTTCTTGAGGGGTGCTAGGAGGCTGAATCTGCCTCGTCCCCCTACCGTCCCTTCATGAGACCTGCCCACTGTGCTGAGGGCCCTGAAGGGCCCCGCTTTCGAGCCGCTACAAGCCGCCAACATTAGGTCGCTATCGCTAAAGACTGCTCGGCTTCTAGCACTAGCATCAGTAAAGCTGGTGGAACGATCTTCCCACCCCTATCCGGAATGCTGAATCCCTGACAATTTTCAAGCGACAGCTGAAAACTCATCTCTTTCGAAGCTACTTGACTTCATCATCAGCTCTGCTTCTAGCACTGGCATCAGTAAAGCGAATAGGGGACCTGCAGGCGCTCTCTATTAGCCCTGCCTGCCTGGAATTCGGGCCTAACGACTCTAAAGTCGTCCTGAAACCAAGGCACGGTTACGTACCTAAACTGCTCTCCACTCCGTTCAGAGTACAGGTCATTACACTCTCCGCGCTTCCTCCCACTGAAGAGGACAGAGAGCTTTCTTTGCTCTGCCCCGTCAGAGCTTTGAGAATATATATTGAGAGTTCCGCCCCCTATAGGCGATCGGAACAGCTCTTTGTCAGCTTCGGTAACCGCACCAAGGGGCTTCCGGTTACGAAGCAAAGACTCTCTAGATGGATAGTGGAATCCATCTCGCTAGCGTACTCTTCCTTGGGCCTCCAATGCCCCATTGGAGTACGGGCCCACTTGACTAGAGGCATCGCCTCTAACTTTCGACCCCTGGGTGTCGAGCTTACGGGAATACTCTGGAACGATTAACCAGGCCGGGTGTGACCTAGAAAGCTCAGCCCGTCTTAGCCTTGGGTTATTGTTGACTTCTCTATGAGCATTGGTTGCTTATGGAAGTTTATACCTTTTGTCGTTCCACTACATTAGCACGGCGTCATTGTACTGTGTTCCCATATGCATCTTAAGCAAGACACAGTACGAGTGAAGTATCGAAAGGGAACGTACTCGGTTACTAAAGTAACCTTGGTTCCCTGAGATACGGGAATGAGTACTGCGTTGCTTGCCGTGCTATGTAGCTGCACGACTCAGTCGTCGCTTCAGTCGAAGTAAACCTGAGAATCCTGTGGCGAGCGCCCGCTTATATAGCCAGATGCCCCGCCCATTCTGGCGGGCTTCGTCGCCATAGGCTCGTGCAGCCCCGCTGCGGAGCCATTGGTTCGTTTTTTAAGCAATGCACGAACCAATGGCCGTGCAGTTTCACTGCGTGAATGTAAGGCTTCAGTTCAGGAGAAAAAAGGCTTTTTCCCATATGCGTCTTAAGCAAGACGCAGTACTCCTTCCTGTATCTCAGGGAACCGAGGTTACTTTGGTAACCGAGGACGTTTTTAACATCATTACTTCAGTCTTCAGTGTCACATGATCCTTTAGAAATCATTCTAATATGCTGGTTTGCTGCTCAAGAAACATTTCTGATTATTATTAGTGTTGAAAACGCTAACTGACTCCACACAGTATCATTTATCATTATATACAACTAACCTGAGCAGGGTTCTTAATTAACAATGAAGGTGATTGAGTCGATTATTACTAAAGCTGAAAGAATAGTAATGGGAGGGTATTTGAATCTTGTTTCAAAGTTTCAAAGTTCAAAGTAAACCTGAAAATTTGTATTTACAAAAGCAGTCACAAAGTGAAAAATCATTAAGACGGTAAATAAAAAAATATCCATGAGATGATGGTCTCACTAATGAAAGAGAAAGTGTTTCATCAGGAAAAAGTCTCAGTTTCCCTGTTTTATGTTAAACCTGTGATCCTGTAATTGGGCTCTGAATAATGATCATGCATTAACTTCGAGTTCAATTCATTATTACCGTTATTCAAAGATCCAATAGAAAACGACTCATTTCACCCAATTTCCTATATTTGATGAGGGCAAAGCAAGTACTGAATGCACAGTTGCAAGTTTTTCAGTTGTCACAACAAACTGATGAAGTTGTCACCCATACAGCACTTAAATTGATGAGTACTGTAGATTGTCTCACATGCAGCATCATTCAGTACAGCCATGCACGATATAGTCCATTCATCACTCATCACTGAACAGTCCAAACAGATGCAATTCTTTGAGATTTTCTGCTCTGGAATCAAATGCATTACTATTAATTTATTGAGATGCACCTGTATATATATACAATATTTCATGACAATATAGCATAATAAGAGATTAAAAGGCCATCCATGTTTGACCAAGAACAATAAATTGGGTAAAGTCACAGCTATGTCATGTTATGAGTGTATTTTAATTTTTTTGTTCTCCCTTGGTGATCAATTGGCCAGTCGTTTGTGCCTCTCGCTTGTTCGGTTATCACACTGAGAAGAAGTGCTATCACTGGACGCTTTCCCCAAGAACCGGCTCTCACTGCTTCTCTGAGATTTTTCTCAAATTGAATAAATCACCGGGGGAATATACACTGTTGAGCATCAGACTTGTTTTTCAGTATCTCGTCCTCTGTTCTTGCTTCAGAGTGGGCCGACAGTGGAGAGAAGAGGGTAGGTGGATGTAAACACACACAGATTTTAATATTCACGTTGATAATACAAATGATGCATTAGGACTTGCGTTTACTGACCTAATAAACTCTTTTGGAGTCAAGCAAAACGTCAACGGGCCCACTCATCGTTTTAATCATACGCTAGATTTAATTATATCGCAGAGAGAGAGAGAGAGAGAGAGGAGAACGGGGTGGTGGGGATTTGGGAGAGTCTGGCCTCCCTGTGGAGACACTCAAAACAAAGAAAGCAATTGAAATGGCTTCCTGGTGGACCTTCATCTCTCCAAGGGCTGTAATCGTTGTTTCATCCACATTATCATTGTTTTTGACTTTACACATTAAAACCTGGATCCCATAATGTGTATTGTCCTTCTGTCATTCCATTAACCTTCAGAAGACTAAAAGAATGTGTTGTTATTTTCTAGATAATGTTCCTTTCCTACTACTACTACTAATAATAATAATGCACTTCTGCTTCTCAACACACAAGCAATTGACAAAAAAATAGAGTAAATCAAAGACTTTTACATGAAGACATTTACATGAAGACATATCCATCACCATGCGCACTGATGACATATCTAATTTGATTTCAAACTGCATTGTGCTGCCTAAGCCTCATTCCACCCTGATGTTTCTCCAGCAAACATGACCCTTCATAATAGCACTCCTGACCACAGCAGTTTGTCTGAGTGACTGTCACGCCAGCCGTTTCTCTGTCAGAATACGGGAGCAGAGACGTTCAGAGATCTGCTTCTAACCTCCATGTCCGTCACGTCCGTCGACGAGCTCTCAGGAGAGGCATTTATAGCATGTGCGTCTCTCACTGTCAATCCGATCGCCTCTTTATTATAGTTCTCATGCTCTTTTGAGCGGCTGCCGGACGCAAAGGCAGCTGGACGAGTGATTCTTCAGACTGTAACTGACTTTGACCCTGATGGTGTTTCTTTCTGAGTTATGGCCGTCCGTCGCTTCTTATGTCTTAGTGCTCAGAGAGTAGTCGAGCGGGTAATTGGCATTCTTCTATCTCGTTTTCCTGTGTCACACGGGACCCATTGCCATGTAATAGACACAGCAGTGTACACAACGCTTAAGCTCCAACAAACAGCCCAGGCCTGTCCATGTCCATGTGGGTTTGGTGGATTATCTGAAGGGTTTGCTGGCAACGCTCCACAGAGATCAAGCTCTAGACCTGCCCACACTGCTATTGGCTGTGTCAAATTCCTTAAGACACTGTTAACCCACTGTCACGGCTGATAAGGGAGGCAAGGAGATAAGATGAGAGCGAAGGGGAAACAAAGGGCGCAGGCTTCAGAGGAGCGAATGGATTCGCCTTTAACCGGAGCTTTGGTTATGGTCGTGCAGATCACCGTTTTTATCTGTGATCGCAGAAGTAACTGTCAGGTGCTTATGACAGAAATGATTTTGTAGCAAAGGTGACAGGTCGAAATTTTCACATTACTCCACGCTTCCTGGACAATCTTCAAATAATTACTTTTAAAAATGTCATCTTCGGCAGCATGGCAGGGGGCCAAAACAAACAAAATCTTGGTGAATAAAACCACTATTGACTGAAATAATGGTCGATTTGACAGAAACACAGATGAGTCACACTGCAAATAAATTGATTTAAAAAACAAAATCAAAGGTTTGGTGACAGTGAGATTTGTTTTGTTTGTATTACTTTTAGTCTGCAAGAATCCATTAACTGACAGTAAAAGACATGTTAACAAAATAATTATTTTTCAAATGAATGATAAAAAAAACAAAACGTACTGTTCATCAAATGATCCAAGGGGAAAAATAATGTATCACAGTTTCCACAAAGGTATGAATGTGTACAACATTCATTAGATTAAATATTAAATATGTTCTATATCAACAAATAAATGATAGATAAGTTGGATACTTTTTCAATTAATTAATTAATAATTAATTAATTCAGAAAAGATACACTAAATTGATCATAACTGATAGTAAAGACATGTATAATGTTATAAATAAATTTCAAATAAATGTTGATCTTTTAAACTTTCTATTCGTCAAACAGTCCCGAAGGAGGAAAAAAAAAGAATAAATAAAATATAATCAAATATAGTAAAAAATTATAATGATTTTTGAAGAAACATGTCACACTGAAGACTGGAGTAATAACATGAATAAATTACACCCTTACATATACAAAATAAAGCTATTCTATTAAATTGTAATAATATTTCACAATATGGTTATTTTTTACTGTATTTCTGTCAGGACCACTATCGTCAAAGATGATTGACAATTAGCATACAGTTTGGATTGGCGGTATGGTTCCGTTCTGGGGAGATGGTTTTGCCTGCCGAATTCGCCATTTACTTAGCTATTGAGCAATGCGAAAACTGCTGATAATACTGAGGGACCTTATATATGAATGCTTAGATAGGTGTCGTATTCCCATAGGTAGATGGGGATCAGCTGAAGGTCAGCTGATGCGAGCTTGACTAACGTGACCTGCCAGAACTAACGCTACGTTTGATTTTTTTATCAAATAAATGCAGCCTTGGTGAGCAGAAGTGTTTTCTTTGAAGTCTGTGTTCCGTGAATTTCTGTATTATGGAGTTTTGTGGAGGTGTTCGGGTTCCTGCTGCTTGACTTCCTGTAGCTTTCTCTAGTCTTTATTCCATGTGGTCTTGAACTCCTGTTGCTTGGTGTTTCAGGCTAAGCAGAGCAGATGAAAGATGTGTCTTGCCTTATATAAAAAAGCAGGCATGCTCGTACTTCTGATATTAAGTTGTTCATCTTCTTGAGATATCTCTCTTTCAAACCCGTGCATACATCTTCCCTCATTTCCCCATAGCAGCAATTATGAAGATAAAGGAGTCAGGGGTTTGCTGCTCTTGCTGTTAATCTAAGTCAGTCTTTTTGCAGACTTCCATGTATTTTACCGCTCATTTTATTGATTTGTTTATTTAGGTGGCTACAGGAAAAGCATAAGAATCATTGAGGTGTTTAGCAAAGTAAAGGCTGGAATATACTACATGAATAAAACTGTAGCCATCATACACCCGTCAATGTTGTAAATTATTACAGAGAAGAATCGTCAAAGCTAAACAACTGAGAATCTTGCACTAAAGGAGTCATGGAATACAGTTTTAGATTTATGCTTCTCAAGGTTAATTTATTGCACCAAAAGGTCCAATATTTGTAAACATGATAATTTCCCATCCTCATTTTCATTCTATATGAAAAAAACACGAAATTTTAAGGGACATTATCTCTTGCACAAACTGAAGTAAACGCCCACTGCTGTGACTGGCTATCTTCACATTGTAGCCTCACCCTCCTTTACAGCATGGCATAGGTTATAAAATGCGAGCTGGCAAGCGTTGTACCCAGCCATATATTTTTGAGTGCGAGTTGGATCTTGATGGAGAAGAAATTAAAACAACACAACCACAAAGACTGCAACAGCTTTGTAATTGCTTTTGCTTGCTTCATTTCTTAACTTCCGTTATACAGTTTTAAAAGTATTATTATTACTCATTGTATTACAAAAGATGACTACAATAAACTATAATAAAATATATTAAACACAAAATAAAAATAAAAAAATAAAAAAATATAACTCAAGCAAATATTTCTGATCCGATTATGTACTGACTTTATTAGCAACACTCAAATAATGATTTAATTAAATGCGGATTTTACATTTATTACAAACACGCTGTAAGATTAGATTCACTTACCTCCGTTGCCTCCAAGGACAGAATGTCTTTATTGAAAAATAAAAGATGTTTTTATAAACCAGCAGCATGTTGAGAATAATTCATAAAACAGTCCGTTGTGAAACATGAAGAACAAGTGAAAACGTTATCTTTCATTCACTCAGGCATGCCATTAAAAACTTTTGGGATCTTTACGAAGGCTTTGCAAAGTTTCTTTACATTCACTAAATTTGATGGTCTTACTCGACATCTTTATCCAGCAGCAGTATAGCTCTTTTGATTGATGGACAGTTGTTCAGAACACTACTTCGTAATTACATACAATGATGACATGTCAAGGGCACGTCGAGGTGAAATTGATAATGCAAGTGATTACAGACGGTATGAGATGTAAATAGTGACGTGTTATGGAAGATGATCAGATATTTTGTTTACACTTTTTAATAGTTCACTTTAGACAGTCTACTACCGCTAAGTATCTTTGTTTATACATGTCAACTAACTCTCATTAATTTGCAACTACATGTCAACTAACTCTCATTAGAGTATTATTAGGTGGTTAAGGTTAGTAGAATGAATTGACATACTTACAAAGTTATTTATAGTCAGCTGAATGTATGTTGGGGGACCATCAAAATAAATTATTAGCAGACATTAAGCAGACAGTCTTACAAATACTCTAAAAATAATGACTGCTAGTTGACATGTAGTTGCTATACTTATAGTTTGTAGCGCTGCTAGGGAAAGTTACTTTTAAAGGTAATGCATTACGATATTGTGGTGCTCCATGAACAAGTAACACATTGCATTACTTAGTTGCTTTTTATGGAAAGTAATGCATTAAGTTACTTTTGTGTTACTTTTTTTTTTTTTTACCTGGGCTGGGCTTGCTTATTTTGTTTTGTAATAAAAGCCAAATGTTATAAAAAAAAGTTTTGGCAACTTTAGGGGCCCTTTCACACCAAAAGTGAAATTAATAAGCCTCAGTGAGTCAGTGAATAAATAGGAAAACAAAGTAACTTGCATTACATATTTGAAAAAGTAACTCAGATATTTCATTGTAAATTTAAAGGACTTTAATGTGTTATTTTACTTGTTACTTGAAAAAAGTACATTAGGTTGACCTTACGCAGAGAGTAGCAGTGTTGTTGTCTGGGTTGGTGCAGTCGTGATGTGCGATCAATAGCACAGAGG
The DNA here is from genome assembly GCF_001515605.1 of Sinocyclocheilus anshuiensis. Classification (NCBI taxonomy): domain Eukaryota; kingdom Metazoa; phylum Chordata; class Actinopteri; order Cypriniformes; family Cyprinidae; genus Sinocyclocheilus; species Sinocyclocheilus anshuiensis. Next base: position 212,516 of record NW_015555841.1, read on the forward strand.
AGTCCAGACGATCATGGGGTGCTGGATGACACAGTTTAGGCTAAAACAGAAAGTTAAAGGGTAGGTCAGTTAAGAGTGTGAAATTTCTTCAGCTTACTCACAGAATTGGGACAAAATTGCCATGCAACAGTCATGATCCAGAAGTAAAAACTTAATTAATTTCCTCCATAGGGAAACTGATTTTTAACAATAACTGATGAACCCTGAAAGATAGACCTGAGGCTGTTGATTGATTGTGTATGCTTATGTTGAACCTGTCATTTCATGTTAATGAACATCATGTTCAATAGCAGAATTCATGGTGAAAAGTGCATTACCCATGATATTGTACAGAAAATTCCAGCAATCAAAAAGTCGCAGCAAACAAACCATGCTAAAAGAGTGCTTTAGCCCGCCCATTCCCATTGGCAGAAACTCTCTCAAAATACTTTGACTTTTTTTTTTTTTTTTTTTAGAATAAATGAAGGAGAAAAACATTTTGGGAACCAACACCGCTGATGCACTCTGTTACATAATCAGGAGCTGCAAATATTTTGTCATAATCAACATCAGTGTTGTTATTGTTCAGTTTGCATTCCCAAAACTAAAGTTGCATGTTCCATTGATCAGTGTTTAGTGTGGTCAATAAGAATTGAGTTGGCTGAACAAATTGTCCTATCTTGGCTGTCGTGAATGATTTCACAAGTGGACATTTAAAACAATAGCCAACTAAACCCCGCAACTCCCATTTAAACACAAATAACGGGATGGCCCTTGAAAGGCAACAGATTGCATTTATAAGCACACAATCAATAAACTGTCACAGCACGGGCAAGACAGACACACAGCAAACTATCAGCAAAGAACGATCGGCATCTGAGGAGCGCAACACACAGCCTCAGACTCCCAACAGAACAAACACGAGCCATGGACATGAAATATGCATGGAGTAGTTAACCTCCCATGTTGTGGCGGGTACTTCTCAGTCACGGCAGGTCGGGTCTTAAGTGGATCCAGGCCAGCCTCGATTTGTTTGGTTAGCTGTGGCTGGATTAGCCATGAGCACAGTCAAAGACCCAACAGGGAATGCTGAGCATTATTGCATCTTTACGACCCTTTGCTCCCAGTGCTCTTGCTTAGAGTGCAACCGTGACTGTCCAGCTTTACAGTGCCTTGGTTCTGAAAGTATTTTTCCCATTCAATTTCACAATGGGAATTTCAAACAGTTCTTCAGTAAGTACGTATTTTAGGTCATGGTTCAAACCAACCAACCAGCTCACTCCAATCACATTATTTCAGCCTTTCTACTCCATATATATATATATATATATATATATATACT
>NW_015555841.1:213911-234983 GCF_001515605.1 Sinocyclocheilus anshuiensis
GCAGATAACTCCACATTTCATGTTTCACGGTTAAACAAAAACACTTGTTTAATCTTTGTAATCTCTTTAGCTGACAATGTAGATGCCTGACAAATGTTGTTGTGATTACACACAATACAGGGAGCAGCTTTTCCCTCACCACTGTAATGTGCTGCTTTTGCAAGGTTCCGTGAAAAAGTTTCAGCTTTTATTTTCCTTTTGTGCCCTGAAGAAGATATCACGGGTTCATCATGTTCGTCGAAATGATCCATCCTCTATCACTTTTAGTCAGCTTTGACAAAACTCCTCTCAGCTAGCATGTCTTTTCGAAGTGATTATAGCAACCTTGTTGATTACAGCGTGCTGATTCGCTAAAATTGACTTATTGGCTTCTGTTCACAAACAACAAGGGCACTTGTCGGCTTCTGCTGTAAAACGTGAACTCGCAGTGCCTTGACAGCGGACAATACCGGCTTTTTTGCCAATATGGGTTTAGACTTCAGATTGTGCTAAATGTGGAGAATAATGCACGCCAGTCAGTCCTTTTGTTTGTTTTTAAAGTGCCGTTTATTGTTTTCTTTCTTTTTTTTTTTTTTTGCAAATTAACTCTTCTATGTGTTAGTGCATATGATAATCAAGGGAAAAAATAAAATAAAAAGTCATGAATGAACTCTTCATCTCATGATGCACTGGAAATGGCATGGCATATTTTGAATTGATTTGAGAAATATATCAATAGAGTTGTACAGCCATTAGTTCTGATGCACAGCTCATTGTTTGCAATGCTTCATGGGAATAGGCAGTCACTGATGAACTATTTTACCATAATTTGCATTTCTATGGATCTCTTAAAATCAAAAGCATTCTAGTCCTACAGAAGCATAATTTCTTATAATATCGGAGCACATCACATGACTGGTCTCCATCCAAATATTTTTGTTTAAAATCTATTTCTCTATGGAGAAAATTAATGGGATTTTTACATCTGGAGGCTGACTGCTGTGCATAATTGTAGTGCATTTATGATTCATGGCGGAAACCTCCCAAAAGCATCAACATAAATCTCACTAACTTCAAAAGCCTTTGGAAATGGAACTTCTAGTATGCAAATGACCATTGCCAACCTGAACTTTGTATTTTTATTATAATTATTTTTTTCTGCATTATCCTGGTCAGTGGAATGAAGACGTACAAGCCTCTTTTGGATTGCCAAATACATCAAAAATTATTCTAAATTAATTTAGAGAAATTAGCATTTTTATAATATTGTTAGGCCTCAGTGAGAGTATAGTCAAATTAGAGTTCAGCAGTATTGACACTGACAGAGCATGTTGTTAAGTCATTTTGTCTTCAGTTGTCTTTGTCCACTCTGGAGAAAAATAATTTGACTCAAAGTCTACCACTGTGCTGCACAAATAAAAGAACACATGCAGTTCTCAGCAGAACTGCTGTTAGATGCTTTTCTAAATGCTGTCCGAGGCTGTTAAGAGTTCCATTGATTTCGGTTTAGCATCACTTCATTAGCAGACATGCTGACCATCATTTAGCCACCTTCCTCCATCGGTATACTTGATGCCATGGCAACCATCCAACTGCTACACGTAACTCATCCCACACCATTTCTGCCTTGAACATCAAAGATGATCCATAGCTTTTTGAGATTTTCCAAAACAAACATGGTGTTAATGCTTACATCTTAATATAATTAAGCAGTTGAGAATTGCTATATAGTATATACAGTATCACCATATCTCTTTACTTTAATGTACTGTATTTATGCAAGTAAAGTTGGATATAAAATGTTTGAATGTTGCATCAGAAATCGAGACTCATCAGACCAGACAATTTTCTTTGTGTCTGTTCTTCACCAGGTGTGATCTTCTGCTGCTGTAGCACATCTGCTTCAAGGTTCGTGGTGCGTTCATGCTTGTTTGCGAACCTTTGTTGTAATAAGTGGTTATTTGAGTTACTGTTGCCTTTCTATCAGCTCAAACCACCCTGGCCATTCTCATCTGACCTCTGGCATCAACAAGGCATTTTCACAAAGAATTGCTGCTCACTGGACTTTTTCGTTCTCTAAACTCTAGAGATGGTTGTGCATGAATATCCCAGTAGATCAGCAGTTTCTGAAATACTTAGACCAGCACGTCTGGCACCAACAAACATGCCACAATCAAAGTCACTTAAATCACCTTTCTCCCCCATTCTGATGCTGGGTTTGAACTTCAGCAGGTCGTCTTGACCACGTCTACATGCCTAAATGCAATGAGTTTCTGTTATGTGATTAGTTGATTAGATACTGTATTTGCATTAATTAACTGAATTCACTTTCAAACCAAGTAGCTTTCTGTTGGTCAATGTAGAGAATTTGCACGACCAACCTGATCCTGTGGCAAATTATTGTGGGGAAATCCTTTGCCCCCATGGCTAATTCATGGTCGTGAGGATTCTTATTGCAATGAATAGATTTTGCCTATGAAAAGTTGTTGAACAACAATAAATGTGACTTCATCTTTATGGAGAACCTTTAATTTTAAGAGTGTTTGCTGGCTGCCTCCAAACTCATGCAAAATAAAAACAGCAGGCAACTTATTCTGTAGTGCAGCGATGAGATGCTTTCACAGCAGGTGTTTCCACACTGATCTTTAGAACAGTATCCACACCTAAGTGTGACACTTACATTAAACACACAGCTGCTAATTAGACAGAATGACACACACTAGTGAAACTCAGCAAAATAAAAAAAACAGTCACTCGCTACAGGGACCTCGGACTCATCCATCTGCAAACTTCTCCAGCAGGGGGCCTTCAACATAAAGCCACATGATATGGTAAGGAAATCACCCCTGTCCAGAGCCATTATGCCTCCGCGGAGAGAGCGGCCCTCTACATATCTCAAGTTAATTGAAGTTGTGATGCAGCACCGGCAGTAGGGAGTAGCGATGTGTCTTTGTAATGAAGCTGGGAGATAAATTGTTTGTGACTTTTTGAGGCATCTCATCCCACTCCATCTCTCTGTTTCACCTCATCCCACTCCTGCAGCAGACAATAAGAGGGGACGTTTATTTTTATATATTATGCCTCTGCTGTGGTGCAAATGGGCCAGAACATGTTGAGATGGGTCAACGGCGTCCCCTGAGGCACTCTGATTTCCTGCCAGTTGGAAATACAATACAAACATTGCAGCATTGTGGGCATCACACCGCCTGTCCGTTTTTGCTTTGGCCCCCTGTTTGGAAGTACTGTTGATTTCCAAATGGGCCAAATACATTTACTAAAATCATGCAGTGATCCGCATGAACTCCAACACATGCTCTCCATCTGTGTGGAAATGTAATTTCCCCTTCAGCAACTCGAGCTGAATCGAACGCTTTGGGAATGCCTTCAGCGTGACGACGCTCTGAATCACCTGTGTAATCAGTCCAATGGATGGGCGAGACGTCACGGGCTGGGTGACGTAGAGACCAGGGAGCTTAAAAGCACGTGCGGTGGTTACAGCGGCAGCTTCTGTTATTCAGCGAAGCGCTCTGTGTGTGATAGTTCTATTTATTGTTGTCTGTCCCAGTAAAAGCATTTCAAAAAGCCATGTCAAAGGCGAAAGTCAAGCATATAAGGGCGAGAGCAGACAGCATTTTAGACTGTGTGTTCCTCCTTGCCCACGCTACGTTACGGGTTGAGATACACACAGTTTATGTGTTGTTTTTTTGGGAGCGGAGCTCGCACAGTCAGTTCTTCCTTTAGCGGCCATTTATTGCACTCTCACCCCACACTTTCCCCAAGTATGTGGATGCTGTTCTGGCTCCACTGTGACTCCAGGGCATCTGCATACTGAATTATATAGACGATTGGTTGATATTGGCTCAATCGGAGCAGACGGTGGTTCGGAATCGAAATGTCATTCTCGCCCATATGAAAGAGATGGGGTTAAGACTGAACGCCAAGAAGTGTTCTTTCTTCGTTACAGAGAACCACTTATCTGGCCGTGGTTTGGGATTCGACCGTGATGCAGGCACGTTTGTCTTCTGCTCGGATCGAGTCGATCCTCATAGCAGTCGCAAGAGTGAGAGAAGGCCGGTCACTCACTGTCAAGCAGTTTCAGAAACTGCGGTGTCTGATGGCAGCTGCATTTAACGGGATACCTTTTGGCCTGGTGTTCATGAGACCCCTACAGTGGTGGCTCAAGACCAAGGGGTTTTCCCCGAGGGGCAACCCACTTCGCATGATCAAGGTCATGCGGCGATGCTTTCGTGCCTTATACATGTGGAGAAAGCCTTGGTTCTTCTCTCAGCGCCCGGAGTTGGGGACTCCTTGTTGTCGCGTATGCTAACGACGGATGCCTCCCTCACTGGTTGGGTGCGGTCATGAGTGGCCGACCAGCCCTTGCTTTGTGGAGCGGCCACCATCTCATGTGGCACATCTACTGCCTGGAGATGCTGGTCGTGTTTATAGCATTAAAACACTTCCTCCCAGACCTAAGAGGCCACCGTGTGTTGGGTGTACCGACAACACAGTGGTGGTTTCTTACATCAACCACCAGGGAGGTCTGTGTTCAAACACCCTTTACAGGCTGGCGCACCAGATCCTTGTGTGGGTCAACCTTTCAGTCACTGCAAGCGTTGTTAGGTCTCCTCTCGCTACGGAGAGTTTTTGAGGCCTCCGCTCGCCAGAGCTCCACTAGGACAGTATCTGTGAGTGGTGGTCTCTATGTGAGCCTCCTTACAGGATGTCCGGAGTGTGTAGTGTAGTCAGGCCTCCTCTCGTTGGAGAGTTGTCATGCTAAGGCCTCTGCTCCAAGAGCTTGACCGTTTCTGCGAGTGTCGTCAGGTTTCCTCTCGCTACAGAGAGTTATTGAGGCCTCCGCTCACCAGAGCTCCGCTAAAACAGCATCTGTAAATGGTAGGCTCTAGATGAACCTCCTTACAAGTTGTCCGGAGAGTGGAGTGTAGTTAGGCCTCCTCTCGGTTTAGAGAGTTGTCATGCTGAGGCCTCCGCTCCAAGAGCTCGACCATTTCTGAGAGTGTCGTCAAGTCTCCTCTCACAACAGAGAGTTATTGAGGCCTTCGCTCACCAGAGCCCCGGGGGGATGGAGGCTCCACCCCGAGGTGGTGGAACTCATCTGAAAACAGACTTGGCCAAGGCTTCGGCTGTATACCTCCCCCGATCGCTCGGCTCCCGGGAGTTCTTGAGAGAGTGCACCGGACGAGTAGCGCTGGTCAGGCCGGGCCGAGTACGCTTCCCGGACCTGATTTCCCTTCTAGACGGCTTTCCATGGGAGATTTCCGTCAGGAGGGATCTCCTCTTTCAGGCGGGGCCTTCCCCCTGCCCAGAGTTTTTGGAACTGTGGATGTGGCCCCTCAGGGGGCACCGCTCATAAGTTCCGGTCTCTCAACTGAGGTTGCTGAGACCATTCTCCAGTCCAGATCTCCCTCCACGAGGAAACTGTACTCCTTGAAGTGAACCTTCACTTCTTGACGCGGCAACCGCCAGCTCGACCCAGTTAACTGCCCAGTTGGTTCAGTGCTGGAGTTCTTGCAGGTACGGTTCTCCGCAGGGTTATCCCACTCCACCTTGAAGGTTTCCGTGGCGGCCCTAGCTGCTTACCACGCCCCTCTTGGTGGTCGGTCTTTCGGGAAAGAGCCACTAGTTACATGTTTCCTCCACGGTGCGCTGAGGCTGAGGCCTCCGGCCAGGAGAAGCTTATGCTAGTTTAGTTTAGTTTTATTTATTTATGAAGCACATTTAAACACAACAGGTGTTGCAACAAAATATATGCAAAAACTTATGCTAAGTGGTGGATCGGGATGCTATCTATAGCCTTGAGTCCTCTGATCTCCCCTCTCCCTGGGGGTCAAGGCTCATTCCTGCAGAAGTTGGAACGCTGAACGCTGCGGGATGTCCACTCCGTTTACTTGTCAGATTATATACCTGCATTTTGTGCCACTCCTGGCTCCTTTTTCTCTCGCCTTAGCTGTGCTCTTCCACACTAGGCAGGAACTTGCAAGTCTGGCAGTGTGGGCATACTCGTTCCCAAAGCATTCGATGCAGCTCAAGTTCCTGAAGGGGAATGTATCTAGATTACGTATGTAACCCTAGTTCTCCGAGGGAACGAGACGCTGCGTCTCATTGCCATACTTCCAGCATCCCTGCGAGCGCTTCCTTCATTCCACCAGAAACTGCTGCTGTATCCACCGCACGTGCTTTTAAGCTCCCTGGTCTCTACGTCACCCCACCCGTGACATCTTGCCCGTCCATTGGACTGATTACACACGTGATTCAGAGCGTGGTGACGCTGAAGGCATTCCCAAAGCGTTCGACGCAGCATCTCGTTCCCTCTGTGAACTAGGGTTACATGCGTAACCTAGAGACATTTTTATGTATTTATTTATTATTTATTTGGCAAGCTAATAAAACACTTTAAGAATTACCCGCCATTTGGCCTCACATGGTTTTAGTTAAATTGTCAAAGTAATAGTCTGACTTCTGTAGTTCTCTGACCCTGAAATAATGCAAAATATAGGTTTATGGCCAAGAGTACTGTATGTGTACATCCCTGTTTTATCTACACGGATAACTAACAGATTTACAAAACCAATCGTTTAGACTTGCAAGCACTACATTTTCAGTAGAATGAGGTGCATTGAAGAGATTAGTCGCTCTCAGTGTGGCATTGGAAAAACCTTAACTACACATTGAAAAATGTGAAAAAAAATGCACTTTCTAATAATGTCAATTAAAACTTTTTAAAGAACATTTTAAGTCATTGTTTTAGGAATCTTTTGTCATGTTTATCATACTAAAGCACATGTAAAGTACTTGATTCTTTTTAACTGTAGTGAACGGTAGTTTGTCGTTTTAATTGTAGTGTGCTATTCAATATCACATTTAAAATTTGTGTATTTTAAATGTTCCAAATTGCAACTTTACCATTACAAATGTGTAATTACACATTTATTTCAAAACATAAAATACAAGTTTCAGTAGAAATTACATTAAAGTATATTTTAGTTTACATGTTCAACAAGCACAGTCAAGGTTGTCAACACATTCTCATGGTTGGCCTAACGGATAGAGAGTCGGACTTGTAACCCGAAGGTCGCAAGTTCGAGTCTCAGGTCCGGCAGGAATTGTTGGTGGGGGGAGTGAATAACCAGCGCTCAAAACCTTGTAGAGTCAAAACCTTCAATACCACGACTGAGGTGAGACCCTTGAGCAAGGCACCGAAGTGCCGCAGCATTGTCTGCCCACTGCTCTGGGTGTGTGTTCACTGTGTGTGTGTGTGTGTGTGTGTGTGCGTGTTTGTTCACTACTCACTGCTGTGTGTGTGCACTTGGATGGGTTAAATGCAGAGCAGAAATTTCAAGTGTGGGCCACACGTCACGTCCTTTCCTGAGAACAAAAGGTATTTTACTTGAGCAAACTGCTGAAGAGAAAACTCTATTCCCCCATGGCCTGAACTTTTTCCACATTCTCTTACCTTCTTTCCAAAATGCACACATCAAAGCTCGTCTGTTCATGATAAGAGCAAAGAGGTGATGTGGAGCGATAAGACAGTGGACAGGAAAGGAGAATGTGTTAAAGACAGGATAAATGAAGTTCTAGATGTTGTGCATAACTCATATGCCCTCATTTCTCTTTTAAGGACAAAGCGTTTACTGAGTATATCATCTCACAGCCTTTATACTCATTTATCTTTTTTTACACAGGAATAGATAAGCATGACTTCAGCATTTCCGTGCATGTAGTAAATCATGTACTGCCCTCTAACGCCTTTCAGCAGAGGTGTGTGTCTTCCGGTGTCTCATGGGTTTGTGTGTGTGTGTGTGTGTGTTTGTGTGTTTGTTTCAGCACTGGACCCCGATAAGGAGAGCGTAGAGGCCCTGATGCAAAGGTTTAAGGAGAGTTTCCGGACCAACACCACTATGGAAATAACACACTTCCAGAACGTTGCACACAGCTCCTCCACTGGCCGCAAGAGAGGACCAGCTCACACCAGAGGTTTGCAATGCACTGACCCAGTGACACACTCAAACATCATCTGTTGTTGGGGTTGCTCATGACCAGGAGTGTCCCGTTATTTGTGTCCCGTATTTCTGTCAAATGAACCACCGATGCCAATCCTTCGTGATTTAATTATTCTTTTGAGTCAGTTCTGTATTTTCGGTGAACTAGCTGAATATGTTTGAACCACTCTTTCACTGAATCATATAGTCCAGACCACAGTTCTGAGATTAACAGAGGAGGCAAAAATGCCATCAAATTGGACAAAAATGCCCCTGCACAATTGAACTAAATCTGTTATGGCTGTCGTGAATAAAGTGAAAATGAAACGTATGCATGTACACATTGTACACATACACAAACAATGTACACATGTATACATTGTTTTTCCCCCAGTTTAACACATTACAAATATTTAACTCAATAAACGCAGCATCCTTTGTTTTTCCTGCCATCCTTTGGCTAGCATAGACTATATGAACACGCTATCAAGCATGATGGAACACAAAATATAACTTAATTCGGTACCAGTACACTGTACATTTTTTCCCCGCAGTTTAACCCATTACAAATATTTAACTCAGTTAATGCAGCATTCTTTTTTTTTCCTGGCATCCTTTGGCTAGTGTTACAGTAGACTATATGAACACGCTATCAAGCACGATAGAACAAAATATAACTTAATTTGCTACCAGCGCGCTGTCTGTGAAGCAGATTTCTGTGAACACAGGCATACGACACGTGCACAAGCACAGTAATCCACTTCAGTACCGCATTGAGTTCACTTTCATGCTTCAATAAACAAAAACACACAAAATTATGTCAAAATGCCCGTTGTTAAAAAGTGTTACATGCAAGAAAAGAGTTGGAAGAAAATCAGATAAGTGTCAGATCCACGTCATGTGCATCAGGCTTTAAAAATACAGCACTGCTTTTAAAGACCTGCTGCAGTCTTTCACTGATGTACATCAAAGAACAAAAGAAAAAGAGAAATTACTCATTGCTCTGTTTGCTTCTGTTGCTTGAATACAGATTAATCTATAGGCTATTCATTATATAATTTATGCATATACAATTTACAGTTTAAATTAAAAGTTGTTATATTTTAAAAGCCTAATTCAAGTGTTACAAAAAATGGCTTTACTGTAATGTTGAATGCCTAAAATTGAGGAAAAATTTATTTAATAGAGACACCAGTACCACCAAACTACCATTTTTTTTATTTTTTTTTTTTATCGCAACAAATCGCAACCGTTTGTTTGAATACATGTCATTACCTAACTGGATGGATTTGTTTTTAATTTGTAGCAATTTGTACAGTGAAGATCACTATACAAATAATTGTGAATTCAATTAGTAAAAAAAAAAAAAAAAGTTCGGTCACACTATTTTAAAGGCCCAATTCTCGCTAATAACAAACAATTAACTATGAATTTTGCCTACATAAATTCCCAATTCACTGCTTAATTTAGTACTTTAGATTAAGTATTGGGTAGCATTAGGGATGTAGAATATGGTCATGCAGAATTTGTGCTTTATAAGTACTAATAAACAACCAATATGTTAATAATAGGCATGCTAATAAGCAACTAGTTAATAATTAGAACTAGTCCCTATACTAAAGTGTTACCAAGTTTTATGTGACTATTATTCTATTTCAAGCTTTACAGGGTTAAGAAACATGACCTAAAATGCTCTTTCCTTCCTCGCTGTGTGTGCTGTGAATGTGAACGAGTAAATACAGAATTAAATACAGGTGAAAAGTCACACGAGAGGAGTCCTCTATGATGCTGTGACTGGCTCATTACGCTTGCAGATTTGATAATGCTCACCTCTCATGCTCACAATGCTCTGCAAATCAGCCTGAATGAGCCAAACTAGTGGAAATGGACAAACTAATTACAAAGTAAACCTAATGTTCAAATCAAAATGAACTTGATCTACAAGTGAGCTGTTTTTTAATGAGCACTAAACTCAATTAAACTGTTTGCGACCATCATTAACAGAGAATCTGGTGATTTATGGTTGGAAAAAACAGTGTTTTGTAATTTTGTGACTTTGTTGTAAAAATAATATTTTAATATAAAATAATTATAAGTATAATAGTATTGGTTGCTTATTGGTAGTATGTAATTGGTGTTCCAGTAACACTGTGCAAACGTCAAAATTTACAGTAAATGCACCATGAATTTGAATACAGTAGAACTAAAAACCCAACACAGAGGCAACTTTACCTCATCATTTCATAAATTCAGCACACACCACTGATTCCCAATCAAGTCAGAGCTTAAAAACATCCCATCCCATTAGCCTCAGTGCTCAGCCACAATTTACCAGCGCGAGTCTCCACCCTGAAATTAAACCCGAGTGAATGCGTTGTCTGCCGGGTCGGAACACTAAAATAGAGAAGCGTGAAAATAATCCATTTTAGCCTTGATTTTTAAACTCCTCACCACTCCAGCTCACTTTCTTGGGCTCCTTGAAATAAAATCTTTCCAGGACCTTTAATTACTGCCCACGAAAAATTGCCTTCAGCACAGATTTATTATTATTGTTTTTTTATCCTTGCATCCATTGAGGATAACAAACAGGCTAATGGGACGAACTCTGGCGCAGAGCTGGAACTCAATTAAAGCGAGAGGAAGTGAGAGTTCACCAGGCCGCTACGAGTAGATTAGGCCTTTCCAGAAATAAAAAGGCACCAAATGAATCAAGCGCACGGTCAAAAATTACATGAGATGGGGTCAGTATGATACGTTAATACCGCTGCACCTGACACGGCATTCTGTGTGGAGAATTTCTCATTTTCTCTCATGGCTTGTGATTTTGCTTTCCACACAATTCTCGCTGCACATTTGCATGGATTTACATGCGGGGTTGGTCTCTTAAGTAGATTAAGACTCAGAAAGGTTGAGGGAGGGGAGCTGCTTATGCCAATTTTATGGTCAGAGATGCCAGCCTGACATGCATTCAGCTGGTGTAGAACTTTTGAGGCTAGTGCGACCTTTCGTTCTCATTCACCAAAATTATATTTTGACTAAAGGCTGTCAATCCCTGTAAAATGATAAAATAGCATCATAAATGTACAATTAAAATAGTCCATATGACATATGTGCTTTATTCTGAAGTCATACGAAATATAGGTGCTTGTATACTGAAAATCTTCTTGCTCTTCTACATATTCACGTTTGGTTACGTATTGTTTGCTATCTTTGAGCCCAATCTATAGTAAGACATCTTGCAATAAGTTTGACCTTGTGAAAAATAAGTACACTTTTTAGCATACTTTTAGTGGATCAGCTTATTACATTAATTATATTATTTGATAGAAAGATTATATTTAAGTGCAAACTGAACATAATATTTCCAGACACTAAACTGCAAGTTCATTACAATTACTGTAAAAAAAAATGCATTACAGTTTATATTTATAATAAATGCAATTGAACTTTAAAATGCTTTTGAACAGCTTAAGTGACACAAGCATGTCTTTTTTTCATAATTACTATTTAATAATTATTTATATTATCTTAGAAATATGCTTACAGTGTACTGCTGAATGTATTGACATTTGACTAAATTATACATTAATGTAATTTCTAGCGCAGCTTGTTTGTCATGCATTTGAATATATTTGCAATTACACGTATGTACAGTAATGATGAAGTTGCAATTTGGCACATTTGAAATATATTAACTTTAAATATAATATTGAATAACAAGAGTTAAAAATCATAATCAAGTGCTTCTTTTGCATGTTAGTATGTTAGTCAACACATCAAAATAAATCATAGCGTAGCATCAGTTCTGGCAGGTCACATTAGTCAAGCTCGCATCAGCTGACTCTCAGTTGATCCAAGTCTACCTATAGGGATGCGACACCTATCACAGCAATCACATATAAGGTCCTTCAGTACTATCACCAGTTTTTTGTTGCTCAGTAGCTAATTAAATGGCGAATTCGGCAGGCAAAACACCATCATCACTAGGAATAGGGTTGTCTGTGGTTTCAGAAATTGTTGTGGATGTATAGGCTATTTACAGAACCCCATTTTTATGTGTGGCCTGGATGAGTGTGAGATTTCCTGGCCTGAAATTACACCCCAGTCCGGCCCTGATTTAATGCTAAACAGTTAAAGAAAAAGTTTAAGAAAACAGGAAAACATTAAGATTTACAATATTTTGAAAGCTTGAAACATATTTTACGTAAAGATCATTATTTTACCAATTTCAGGATTAAGTTTGAGGATGGTTCTCCAATGTTTGTTTTTTTTTGTTAGCAGTGGCTCTTTGTATTTATTTATTTAATTTATTTATTTATTTCTCGATCTATTGCCCTATCGTGCTTTATTATTTAGAATGTGGCTATTTTTTTTGCTTAATTTAAAGAGACTGTTGTACAAGTTCAGTTTGCTGATCTTAATAAGCTTCATCAAGCTCAGCGTGAGGTTTCTATTTGTGTGCCCTCAGAGTCAATTAATTACCATTGTGGATCTTTAACGCCATTCAATCATAGTCATTTTCCAAAACAAGACAAGAGGATTCTCGGCTGGTGTCAGTATGGTATGCGTGTTGGCAGGCACAGATTTGAAGTGTCTCTCTGACAGTGATTAGCTATGCTAACGTGACCCGTGCCACTGCAGGGGAGAACACCATCTGTGTCCAAAGCCGAGAGGTCTGAACCAGCACTCACACTCCTGCCACTAATTATTCACGGTCTCTGTCAAAGACTGGAGAAACAAGTGGCTGAAGTAAATTCAGATGTTATTTGAGTCTCCTCAATATTTGATGGAATTTTAGGTTGATCATTGTTTTAAGGAAACTTTGGTCACACTTCATTTTAAGGTCCAATTCTCACTATTAACTGACTTTTCTCTCAAACTCCTAGTTTGCTGATAATTAATAATTGTATGATGCAAAATGTTCTCCCCATGAAATCAAAGTCCAGGAACTCGCACAAAACAGATGCCATGCAACAAAACTATATAATTAATCTGGAGAAGAGATCTCCAAAGAGAGCAAACAACATCACCCCCCTTGCTAATTTATGACCCTCTTCTCCCCTCTGCCCTCTCTGCCTCTCCCTCTCACTCTTTCCACCCAAAAGGTTTCACTCAAAGTTCAGTAAGAATGTTTAAACCACATATGATGTATCTTGTGAATCTGTTGTTTTTCCCTGTTATGACCCAAAACCAACTTCAGCTCGTTAAATCTAATCAGAGAGGCAAGGACCGAACATATAAGAAAATCACAGACGACTGAATGAACTTTGACGTCTATTTACGACATAAGAAACAAACAAAAATATATCCACAAATATATTGTAATTAACAAAAGATTATCACAAATAATAACAGTAAACAGGTAGGGTTACTAGGAAAACAGAAAACATTGACTACATCTAACCACCTAGAGAGATCTTACCTATCTCCCGGGGAAAATAAAGTAGGCGAGTCTTGCGGGCCACTGCTTCCCTCGCTAGATCTAACTACATAATAAAACGTGAACTAAGAAAAATAAATGCACTACCTGTTACTGAATAGACAAACAATATATAAAATAGATGTCGAAAATTAATTAGTCAAAAAAAACAAAAAAACAATTCAAAATCAAAAACAAGATCACTCCTGCTAGGAGAGGAGAGGGGATGAGCGATCTCGCCATGAGGCGAGAGAGACCCCAAACAAAGAACGAGAGATGCCAGCAATGCCATCAAAGTTTTTATTGTAGAAATTCCCAATTACTTCATTCCACTTTCGAGGATCAGAGAAATCCCTCCTCACAACTCCACCTACAGGCTAAAATAAATAAATCACTCACGGGACAATTCCTCTACGTGCATACCCACGTAACATTCCTCTTCATGTTTAGTATCGTTCTAAAGGTCTCTGTGCGATTGGTAAAATGGTCTCAATTTCACAGCAGTCACTTATGTTATGAGAAAGATTGAAAATGTTTGTAGATTTGTGGTTTTCTGCTGAGGGGTGTGTCTCCCTCAGGGTCTGTGAGAATGTTTTCCTATCTCCGGCCAGGTGCGACCCTGGGTCGTGAGATCCTAACAAACAAAACGGTCTTTAATTTTTCTTACAACTGATTTGAAGATTCGTTTGTTCTGGTCTGGATATATAAGCGAAGTGAGAAAACACTACTTTGGTATTCTGTAGCCAGAAAATCCCCGCAGCATATGTGAATCTGGAACTCTGCACTAAAACTCACATGCTGCTGTGTGTCTCTCTGCTGTCAGGTATGCATCTCTTAGATTGATCTTTGCAAGTGATGTTATGTATTTACCTGAATTGTAACTGAATTTAATTCTGAATTGGCTTCTAATTGTTTAGTTATGAAATTGGCGTGATACATTTTTACCTGACAAATAAAATGTTATATTTGAGTTATCCTGAACTCTCCTGAAATCATTATGATTGGTAGATCATGTGGAGGCTGATGTTACCTCAAATCTACGACCAGGGCTGCATTTCCCAAAAGCATCGTAGGCCTAATTTGATCGTAGCTCCATTGGTTTCAATGGGTCTACGATGTACTTAAGCTTACGATGCTTTTAGGAAACGCAGCCCAGAATAGTACAAACTGAAGGCACCCAGGTGAATGGAGCAGTTCTCACTCCATCTGTGATCTTTTGATTAGACTAAAATTGAAACTAAATCCTGATAAATTAAGTGAACTTTGCAGAAGCGCAACAGTGATGACTGTACAGTGATGACACCTATTGAGTCGTACGCTACGACGCACATCACTATAAAAGAATAAAATGTCAGCATGTGCTAGTGGTAAACAAAAAGAGCATGATAAATCACACTTTAGCAGTTGCAATTTTTATGTGTGCTGCAAAAAAGTGGAAGCGGCGAAAGAGGAAGGGATAAGAGCTTGAGGTAAGCAGTTTTATGTTTTAGCGCCGTCGCGTTGATTTCATGTCGCATTTTTATTGGTTGGTCAGTAAACATGGATCGTAGCAGCAAACACACTGTGCGATGATCATGCTGTATCGTAGGCTATCTTTGGTCGCAAGACCGTGACAACGGCTGCTTTTGAACCTCTCTCACTGTAAGACACAGAACCACTGATTAGGAGCCACGATCACAGAAATCACCACGATTGTTTCACGATGCCAATCTTTCGTCTGAGACAGCCGAAAATTGTGCAGTGTGTTTAGGGCTTAAGATAATAAAGGTATCATTTTCGAAACTTGCACCTTGAAACCAGTTTTCCAAAATGTACGTTCTCAGGCCCCCAAATCACCATTCTCATGTAAATGAACGGCTAAAATGACCAGGGTTATTCTGCAGGTCCACTGTCCAGTAGAGTTCACGTCTAATTTTAATCAAACACACCTGGTAATTTTCAAGTAATCCTAGTGAACTTGATTAGCTTGTCCGGGTGTGTTTGATTAGGGTTGGTGGAAAGACACCAGCCCCTTGTCCAAATACCCACACTTGCGGTCTTTGCACTTGACCACTTGACTACTTATATGACGTATTTCGCCCAAGTGTTTAAGTGAGCATGAAGACCACAAGTGTGTGTAGAACTTTTCATTATATGATGGGACACACTTATAGTGTTGTAAAAATGCAAGTGGTTTTTTTTTTTTCAGAACTTTATTTTTATTGTCAATACTTTGCATTTTAAAATAAACTTCTAAATGTCTGTTCAGTAGTCACTATAACAGATGACACAATTTAATTTGTGGTGCTTCTAATTAAGTGATTCTTTCGTCTGGGACAGCCGAAAATTGTGCAGTGTGTTTAGGGCTTAAGATAATAAAGGTATCATTTTCGAAACTTGCACCTTGAAACCAGTTTTCCAAAATGTACGTTCTCAGGCCCCCAAATCACCATTCTCATGTAAATGAACGGCTAAAATGACCAGGGTTATTCTGCAGGTCCACTGTCCAGTAGAGTTCACGTCTAATTTTAATCAAACACACCTGGTAATTTTCAAGTAATCCTAGTGAACTTGATTAGCTTGTCCGGGTGTGTTTGATTAGGGTTGGTGGAAAGACACCAGCCCCTTGTCCAAATACCCACACTTGCGGTCTTTGCACTTGACCACTTGACTACTTATATGACGTATTTCGCCCAAGTGTTTAAGTGAGCATGAAGACCACAAGTGTGTGTAGAACTTTTCATTATATGATGGGACACACTTATAGTGTTGTAAAAATGCAAGTGGTTTTTTTTTTTTCAGAACTTTATTTTTATTGTCAATACTTTGCATTTTAAAATAAACTTCTAAATGTCTGTTCAGTAGTCACTATAACAGATGACACAATTTAATTTGTGGTGCTTCTAATTAAGTGATAAAAAGCAGTTGCAAATGTTGTACAAATTAAATATCACCACTACTCATCATTGCTTCAATAAAACATGCAACACGTTGTTTTACTACCAAATTATATGTAATATATAATTATTATTAATGTTTAACATACATTGGAAAGGTTTCCGTGACCTCTCGCGATATCTCGGCAAAAAGTCTCATGACTTATTTCCAGAACATGATGCATGATGGGATACACTAAGCCTCAAATACCGCTCCGGAGCGGTATTCGAGATATTGTGGATATAGTGTGCATTAAGGGCACTGTGCGTTGGCGTTTTTAAGACCTGGGACAGTCTTGCGCACTTACTTCCTGTCGCGCACACATGCTCTCAAGTGACCAAAACTACAAGTGTGGGTATTTGGACAAGACACAGCGCTCCATACTTGCCGGAGACTGAGGCTTTAAGATGCTGTTAAATAAGTTAATTTTTTTTTTATTATTTTCATTTGCTGCATGATGTCTAGTTGTCTAGCAGAATAATTTATCTTCCCTTACAGAAAAAGTAGTAGTATACTGTACTTTAAGCTGCAAAGTGAATTTAACAAGTATACTTTATGTTGTAAGCATATATAAAAACAATCAATGTGCTGTACTAGCATTATACATGTAATTGTGCTATTTGAAGAGTTCTGAATTGGCCCACTTTTTAATTTATAAATATGTCATTTTTTGAAGTGTAACAATAGTAAACTTGAGTATACAACTACTAGGTTTTCTACGTTTTTTTTTTAATGAACTTAAAAGTGTACTGTTAGTTTTAAAGGGTATTCACAGTAAACGACATAGTTTTAAGTGAACTTAACATTAGACTTGAGTTAACAGAGTACCAGTGTAATAATTTAAGTGAGCATGAAGACCACAAGTGTGTGTAGAACTTTTCATTATATGATGGGACACACTTATAGTGTTGTAAAAATGCAAGTGTTTTTTTTTTTTTCAGAACTTTATTTTTATTGTCAATACTTTGCATTTTAAAATAAACTTCTAAATGTCTGTTCAGTAGTCACTATAACAGATGACACAATTTAATTTGTGGTGCTTCTAATTAAGTGATAAAAAGCAGTTGCAAATGTTGTACAAATTAAATATCACCACTACTCATCATTGCTTCAATAAAACATGCAACACGTTGTTTTACTACCAAATTATATGTAATATATAATTATTATTAATGTTTAACATACATTGGAAAGGTTTCCGTGACCTCTCGCGATATCTCGGCAAAAAGTCTCATGACTTATTTCCAGAACATGATGCATGATGGGATACACTAAGCCTCAAATACCGCTCCGGAGCGGTATTCGAGATATTGTGGATATAGTGTGCATTAAGGGCACTGTGCGTTGGCGTTTTTAAGACCTGGGACAGTCTTGCGCACTTACTTCCTGTCGCGCACACATGCTCTCAAGTGACCAAAACTACAAGTGTGGGTATTTGGACAAGACACAGCGCTCCATACTTGCCGGAGACTGAGGCTTTAAGATGCTGTTAAATAAGTTAATTTTTTTTTTATTATTTTCATTTGCTGCATGATGTCTAGTTGTCTAGCAGAATAATTTATCTTCCCTTACAGAAAAAGTAGTAGTATACTGTACTTTAAGCTGCAAAGTGAATTTAACAAGTATACTTTATGTTGTAAGCATATATAAAAACAATCAATGTGCTGTACTAGCATTATACATGTAATTGTGCTATTTGAAGAGTTCTGAATTGGCCCACTTTTTAATTTATAAATATGTCATTTTTTGAAGTGTAACAATAGTAAACTTGAGTATACAACTACTAGGTTTTCTACGTTTTTTTTTTAATGAACTTAAAAGTGTACTGTTAGTTTTAAAGGGTATTCACAGTAAACGACATAGTTTTAAGTGAACTTAACATTAGACTTGAGTTAACAGAGTACCAGTGTAATAATACCAGTTATTTATGTATTACAATAAATAAATAAATAAATACTTGAAAATGCTAGTCTTAAAAGAAAATGTTTCTAATAGGCTACTCTATCAAAGAGTCAACATGAATGCAACCCAAGTATATAATTATACTTTTCTTAAGCGTATCTCAATCAAAATAAGTACAAAGCAAACATACAAAGACTGTTCTGTATACTTGTCAGTATATGCCAAGTATACTTACTGTAAATATAATTTTTAAGTGCAATATCTATGATACAGTATGTACAAACAAGTGGACTGAAAAATAATGTCTTATTTAAAAAGAAGTAGTACATTTAAATGAACTTGTGTGAATGGTGCCTTAGAAGGCAGTTGCCTATATAGGTAGTAGATAGCACAGTGGCTCATATAGAAAGCTTACATCTACATATTATTTAGATGGAAGACTGTTGCAATTCAGTGCCACTGCAAACGGAAAAATTAAATATATCACACAGGCATTTTTTTTCCTGCTGCCAGTAAATAGATTCAGTTAAAAATAGGCCCACGATCAAATATGTATTGAGCCAATCTATGTTGTTGACAAAGCACTAGGTTTATGAATACATTTAATAAGTGGCTTGTGCTGTATGTTAACATCACATGACTGCAGTGATGTTTCATCTTAAAGGATGCTGCTTTATAGGCATCACATGTGGTTTTGCTTCCTTTCTAGCAGAAACTGATTTTACAACCTTGTTGTGTATACTTGCAAAGTATTCTAATTCAAACTTACTCATTTGAATATTTTAAATAAAGAATTAAAGATTTGTCAGAAGTTGATTCATAGCAAAAAATCATAGCACTTCATTTGAACTGATTATCTTGATGAACAAAACGTGTAAGAATCATAAACTTTTGTGTATTTTTGTTACTAATCCAAAAGTAGGCTCTTTGGGATAATGTACCTGAGGTGACATTTCTGCAAAACAAATGTAAGATAAACAAAAGCAAATGTGAGATAAAATGAATTTGCTGAAGCAACCATGGCATTTTATCTCGCTTCTATAAGTCTCTGAGCTCTTATCGTGACTCGTGTTTGACGGTACTTGTATTCAAGCAGGCTGCATCACAATACACAAGTGCAGTACTGTACCGGGCACACTAACAAGCAAGTTTACTACATCAGGAAAGCCATGCATATGCATCTGGTTATGTGATGCAAATGTCAAAATGTGTTAGTTTGCAAATCGTGAACTATGGTAAAGCAGTTTGAGCTTATAACATAGTTGAGCTTACTACATTTGTGTGCACGGAGTCACACAAAAATAGGTCTTTGTTAATAGGTAATCTGCCCCTGTAATCATAAGTTGTCTGAAAAGGAGCAAAAGTTGTTGGTATTTTACTGCTACTAGTTTTCATTTCAGCTGGAAACTGCAGTGAATTGTATATATAGATTTTTTTATTTTCTTTTGAGTTTTGCAAAAATGTAGATAGAGGTGTGTTTTCCCCATGAGTCTATGTTGTCCAAAAGCCGAGTTGGCCTACAAAAAATGTTATCCTTGCAGTATTTTATTTGAGGTGTAATTCCTTTCCACGGCACACTCATAAATGACATAAATGAGTTTAATATGTAAGGTTAGTATAAGCAATACTGCTACTTATCTTAGCAAACACCACTGATAAAACATAGATTAATATTCAGCTGTGTACCGTAGTTTTGCACCCTGAAAACTCGCTCCAGATCAGAGATTAATTTGGTTGTAGTTTTTCATAGATCACTCTTGCAATTTGGTTTGATGTTCTTCCTTTTTTTCTAAGTAATTTTCACTGATTGACTCGGCTCGGCTCATCTGCATATACCTCTGTGAGCCTCATCTCTGTCGTTCTCTCTCAGCTGTTACACAGTGTGATCTGCCTCTCAGCCGCTGAGACGCCGTCTGGTTTGATCTGTTCTGATGTCTCTCTCAGGCCCTCTTACACGAGATAGTCATGTGGTTCTCTGCTTGCTCTACTTCTGTGTTAATTGGAGACGTTTGAAGCTTATACATGAAAGTTTGAAGTGTATGTGAGTTTTAGAGACTGTAAGAGGAGAGGTGATGATGATGTGTGAAGAGAAAGGCAGGTCTCTCAGGCACATTTATTTATTTATTTTTTACACGACATTACACTGTGATTACAGCTCAGAGCGCCAGACAGCTTTTGTATGATCGGCTGATTTACAGCAGTATTTGTGCTTAAGTGTGAGTGTGTTTTGTTTTCAGCCCTGAAAGAGGTGAGTGAGATGTCTGTTACTGCAAATCCTCAGTGATACTTTCTTTCAAAAAATGTTTCTATTTACAGTACAGTCCTAGGTTGAAAAGTTTGAGACTTCTAGTGAAAATGTTTGTGTTTTGAAGCTTAATTGGAAAGTTATTGACTAGGGCTATACGGAAAATAATAATAATAATAAAAAATAAAAAATAAAAAAACTGATGAGTATGATCTCCAGCATGATTTGACATGTTCCAAAGAGCATATTGAGCTTCACTTGAAGAAGAAGGCCTGACCAACTGTACAATACAAAACATTGGGTTAAAATGATTTAACTGTGGGTCAGTGCTATGTCAAGCCACTATTTATATTTCTTTATCTGTGTATAGAAATAGTGCAGAATCTTAAATAAAATTCTATCATTTAATTTATTTTTCAATATCCTAAAAATGTAATAGCATGATTTTATAATGGCAGTCTAAGACATTTTACATTGTCCGCCATTTCCACAGGGGTCATGCAAAAAGTTGATGCGTAAAACCATGAACGTGAATTGTAACAAGCAGTTTACTTTTTATTTGTCAGGTTACAAAAAAAAAAAAAAAAAAAAAAAAAATAATTAAAGACAGA
>NW_015555841.1:235241-238690 GCF_001515605.1 Sinocyclocheilus anshuiensis
ATATATATATAATATATATATATATATATATATATATATATATAATTGTAAAAATTATTTACATTAAATATCATTAAATAAAATGATTAAACATGATTTTTTTATTATTTTTGTTACACATGTATACACAATGTGTATTATATTGACTACAGAAATTTAATTAATTATAAACATTTGTATACACATATTAATATACATAAATCACTCTTCATATCCAGAAAAAAATATATTATAAACATATTTATAAACATAAACATATTTATTTATATATTTATTTAATGGACTGACATTGTATGCAAATTTGTATGCATAGGTATTTGTTTGCGTGCACACACACACACACACACACACACACACACACATACGCCCATGCTGTACAGATTGCATATGTATGCACAAATAGCCAAGAGCAATGACTCAACATGCCTCAGCAGGTTTATAATTAGAGAGTCATTCTGGCCCTGGTGGTCCGCATGGACCAGGACAAGCATCAGTGCCACCCGCTGGAATACACAGAACACCCACCAGTTACAAAGCTATCTAAAAAATAATAATTAATTAATTTTGACCAAATTAACTAGAAGAAGAAGAAAAAAAACATAATACTCATCTGTTCCTTCTGAACACATTCATTAGTTGTGTTTGCAAAGCATTACTATTACTAAGTATTAAGAAGTAAAATTAGAAAGAAAACAAAAAAAAAACAAACATTAAAATTTGCTAAACACTGTTTGTGCCACAGACTTGAGTGACATCTCAAATAATGCTGCTTTTAGAGGAGAGGTGGGCTGTTTATTTTCTAAGCAATCAGACTTACAATTATAATTCAAATGCAGCTTGGCTGTTTGAACGAGCACACAGTCAATTACTCTTGAGTGTCAGTCATATATTTGTCAGTGCATTTTGCAGAGTGCATTTGATGTTTCATCCATTTGTAGAAAATAAGAAAGAACAGCCCGGTCCATTAATATGCCTATTCGCCTAAACGAGCCATTAATCAAAGTTTGAGGATGTGCATAAACCAGATGAGTGGTGTAGCAGCCGGTAGAGGCTGGCCCGGCCATAAACATCACACCTGCTCTCTGGGACCCATCACAAATAGCTTAGCAATGGGCACCTATGATTCTGGAGCATAAAATGTGTCAGGCTTATTTGTAGATGTCACGACTACGCTACTGTGAGGAGCGAGAAATGAGGAACAAGGAGACGGAGCAGACAGAGTCTAGGGAGGTGATGGGGGAGGGAGGAGCCAGGGAGGCGACCGGAAGGACTTGGAGCAGGAGGGGCCAAGCAAGACCCAGGCCGCAGCCATGTTGGCGGCCCACAGTGGAGCCGATGGAGGGAGGAGCCATGCAGGAGGAATGGCCGCCGACTCTAGGGGGCCGACCAACAGCGGCGGAGCAGGTGGCGGAGACGGAGAGCCAAAGAGCCAGGTCGACGGGGAGGATCCGGAGGGCCAAGGCGGAGCAGATGGCGCCGGCGACTGACGCGGCGGAGTGGATCCGAAAGGCCGCGGTGGATCCAGAGCGAAAGAGGACTGAGGAGGAGCCGAAGGGATGAAGGCACAAGGTGCAGCTGGAGGAGTGGAGTCCCGAGGTGCAGGATGGTTGACACCAGCAGTGGGCGGAGCTCCACTCCGCGCTCTCACTGTCCGCGACATTCTCCCTCGGGGTGGCCTCTGTAGCCGGCTCTTGTACCTTAAACTGATGTCACTTGCAGCTCCGCGGCAATCCGTTGCTCTGTTGCTCCATGCGGCAACGGCTTGACGGCCGTGGCGAGCTCGGGCTCTCCATCAGCGGTGGGCTCGGGCATGCGCTCCGAGCAGCGGGGAGATGGTGGGCTGGGCACTGGGTCCGGAGTGGCACTTGTGAGATCCCCCTCGGGACAGACGGTGAACGGGGACCCGTGTCCACTCGACAAAGGTGGCAAAACTCACTTGAGGGCCTTCCTCGGACGACGGCGCTCTGTATGCCGGGTTTAGACTGGTATCATAGAACACACAGAGCGCATCGTCCGGGTAGCTGGAGAGGTTGGCGAGGACCAGGAACAGTCTGGTGTGGCCCTTGAACAATTTTTTTTTCCCCTGCTCCAGCAGGAGGAGGAGGTATTCAGGGCGAAGGAGGGGATCACAACGGATGGACACAACGGAAACAAAACACTGAGTAAAACGCGAAAAACAAAAATGGAGGGAAGACACGGAGGTTACTGTTTCGGTCTGGTATTCTGTTACAACTATGTTACTATGAGGAGCGAAGAACGAGGAGACGCAGGAGAATTCACAGTAAACACAGTCTTTAATCCTTCCAACACGGGGTACACAGGGCAGACAGGAACACACGTAGCACAAGACGTTCACATCCAATACCAGACCAAGACACTCTGAACACTCTACACTTGACTTGACAAGGGGATGACGAGACACACCTGGAACTAATGAACAATCAACATGGGAAAACTAGGTCAGGGCAGGCACATGGAGAGGGAAAAACACACAGAATGAGTCCAGGGGTGTGACAGTAGTCCACTTATGATGACTTCAGTGACCTGGCCTTTGGTGGTTGTATTTATGTTGTTGTCTCAATGTATTCTGAAGATTACACCCTCTTTCTGAAGTATCATGGGAGAGAAAATGTGCAATAACAATATAGTCCCAGTAATTAGCAGAACCCAGTGGGTAAAGAAAGTCACCGCAAAGTAGTAAAAGAAATTGGCTTCTGTCAGATCATATTTTTTGCATACTGCTCAAAGAGAAATTGCTAGATGTAATATGTATACTGAACAAAATTATAAATGCAACACTTTTGTTTTTGCCCCCATTTTTCATGAGCTGAACTCAAAGATATAAGACTTCTTCTATGTACACAAAAGGCCTATTTCTCTCAAATATTGTTCACAAATCTGTCTAAATCTGTGTTAGTGAGCACTTCTCCTTTGCCGAGATAATCCATCCACCTCACAGGTGTGGCATATCAAGATGCTGATTAGACAGCATGATTATTGCACAGGTGTGCCTTAGGCTGGCCACAATAAAAGGCCACTCTAAAATGTGCAGTTTTACTGTATTGGGGGTTCCGGTGGGGGTCTGAAAACCAGTCAGTATCTGGTGTGACCACCATTTGCCTCACGCAGTTCAACACATCTCCTTCACATAGAGTTGATCAGGTTGTTGATTGTCGCCTGTGGAATGTTGGTCCATTCCTCTTCAATGGCTGTGCGAAGTTGCTGGATATTGGCAGGAACTGGAACACGCTGTCGTATACGCCGATCCAGAGCATCCCAAACATGCTCAATGGGTGACATATCCGGTGAGTATGCTGGCCATGCAAGAACTGGAATGTTTTCAGCTTCCAGGAATTGTGCACAGATCCTTGCCGTGCCATGGGGCCGTGCATTATCATGCTGCAATGGTGATGGTCGTGGATGAATGGCACAACAATGGGCCTCAGGAT
>NW_015555841.1:239010-241304 GCF_001515605.1 Sinocyclocheilus anshuiensis
GGTGAAGATGCTGGATGTGGAGGTCCTGGGCTGGTGTGGTTACACGTGGTCTGCGGTTGTGAGGCCGGTTGGATGTACTGCCAAATTCTCTGAAACGCCTTTGGAGACGGCTGATGGTAGAGAAATTAATATTCAATTCACGGACAACAGCTCTGGTGGACATTCCTGCAGTCAGCATGCCAATTGCACGCTCCCTCAAAACTTGCGACATCTGTGGCATTGTGCTGTGTGATAAAACTGCACATTTTAGAGTGGCCTTTTATTGTGGCCAGCCTAAGGCACACCTGTGCAATAATCATGCTGTCTAATCAGCATCTTGATATGCCAAACCTGTGAGGTGGATGGATTATCTCGGCAAAGGAGAAGTGCTTACTAACACAGATTTAGACAGATTTGTGAACAATATTTGAGAAAAATAGGCCTTTTGTGTACATAGAAAAAGTCTTAGATCTTTGAGTTCAGCTCATGAAAAATGGGGGCAAAAACAAAAGTGTTGCATTTATAATTTTGTTCAGTGTATGTGTATACAATCACAAAACTTCATATCACCCTGCAAATGCTTCTCTTTTTTCTTAAACAAGTAAAAAAAAGAAAAAAAAAAGAAATCTGCACAAGAAAAAAGATAACCCACATTTATTATTAGTCTATATAAATTAGTCAACAAAAGGAGTCAAAAAATGTAAATGTGCTAATTTAGCCGTCGCCAAAGATGTTACATTTGTCAAAAAGAATTTAAATAAGTCAAATGTTAAAAAAATATCTTCTCATGGAGAGGGACTGGAAAGGGAGCTCAAATCCATGGGGCCGATGTTAGAAATTTAACAGCTAGTTGCTCTTACTTGCTCTGCAATTAGCCCCATACCTTCCATGCATACAAAGTTCGGTGTGTTTTTTCACTATAGGGTACAAAGTTATAGCCATTTATGCCATCCATGATAATTCACATCAAATTCACATCAAACCACCCACAAGACGCATGATGACATTATCAAGATGTGTTGACATTTTTTATGTCTTCTTTTAAATCTGCAAGATGACAGAGTGCTATAACAGTAGTGATTTTGTAATTTTCTGTGTTAGATCTACTTCGCTTTAGTAGATCTAATACAGAAAATTATACTGGAAACACTTTCTGAAAATGCTCCATAAACATCCCTAATTGTTTCTCAACCCTGTTACTGAAGGCACACATTTTGGATGTCTCCCTTATCTGACCTACCCATTTCAGGACTTGGAGTCTTTACTGACAAGCTGATTAAAATAATCAGGTGCATTTATCTGGGAAGAGTTTGAAAATGTGTACTGTTGGTGTGCCTCCAGGAACAGGGTTGGGAAATGCTGCTCTAAATCATGCCAGGACATTTAGCTCCAACCTACCTGACTACACATTTCCAAGGCCTTATCCTAAATGGCACACTTCTTGTCACCCTACAGGCTTGTGGACTTACAATGACCACCGTGTGCGTGTCGGACTGTTGGGTGTCCCATTAGTGATTTTAGATTTCCAAAAGGTGATCAGCAGACTTCTACCCAATAGTTAAAGCACATTACGTAACGAAAGTTTGGCCTGAAGGAAGACAGCAAGTGCTTAGGGTTCTATTTGGGGCAAGGCCTAATAATCCTGAAGACCTTTATAAACTGGTTCAGGGATTTAAATTAGGATGGTAGCTAGAATCTGCAGGACCTTGTCCTTACTGGAGCATGATTAGACACCCGACCCCTGATTAACAATATTTTTATCAGATTGTAGCAGTGATGGGCAACTCTGGCCCTCAAGGTCCACTGTCCTGCAGAGTTTAGCTCCAAACCTAATCAAGCACACTGCCTGCCTACAAGTAATGCTGGTTGGATTATTCAGGTGTATTTGATTACAGATCGAGGGGTGAGAACCAGAAAGGCATAAGTGACATTTCACCAACTTTACAGGAGAGCCAAAACAAAAAATGTACCATAGTTTGATCTGAATTTTTGTACTGATTTCAATTGTTTATAATATAAATTTGTACGCTCATGGATGACAGTACTTTTGCCAGTAGAAAGAGATCATTAAGAGATTTCATTTGATATACTGTATACTGTGTATATATATATATATATATATATATATATATATATGTAGCAAATCAGCTCAAAGGGGAAATATGAATAATTAATCATAACTAGTTATAATTAATTATAAATATTTAGATCCGCTGTAAGTATTTACTTGACCTCTCAGAGTCAACTGTCTGTCAATTCTAAGAACGTTAATTTCCTGGTTAAGGGAAATAACTTTCTTACTGTACAATTCTACA
>NW_015555841.1:241866-242162 GCF_001515605.1 Sinocyclocheilus anshuiensis
TATACACTCTTGTTTAGATCATCAGAAGACGAATTCATAGATACTAAACATGGTAGGATTACATATAGGTAAGATGACATGAACGAGTGGTTCTATCATAAGTCTGCATAAAACAGTATACAATATAAGAGACAATATACAAGGACAATAACAACATACACAATGAACTGAAGGATATGTGTGTTCATTCAAAGAAAAGTTTTCCTATGAATTAATTAGAGAAGAGTAAATTTTTACTGTGCATTGTGTCTTTCCTATGGAAAATGTAGTGAGTTTCTCTACCCACATTCCTACCC
>NW_015555841.1:242308-244917 GCF_001515605.1 Sinocyclocheilus anshuiensis
GATATATATATATCCATTTCACCAAAAATGTAACTTACGCCCTTCTGGTTCTCACCCCTCGAGATGGGGCTGAACTCTGCAGTGACCTCAAGGGCCAGAGTTGTCCAGCCTTGAATTCTAGGATTAGGATCAGTTTTCAAAAGTGTAGAGGTGCGCTGTCCATGGTTCTGAATCCGAGCAGAGCAACTCAGCTTGATTTTTTACAATGAGAATGCTCCAATTTCTGACCACATAAACTTATTCCCAGATGAAATGAGCTGCGCACGTGTGACAGTGACTCACTTTGATCCTGAGAGAGAGAGAGAGAGAGAGATAGGGAGGGAGATGACAGGGAAGGTGTGAAGGGAATCGACAGGCCTGCAGGCAAATGAGAGGTCATTTGACCAGCTGCAGACTGCCCACATCTGGATAAGCATTTTGGTGGAGATAACCTGTGGACTTAATATGCTGTTTGGCAGTTAGAGACAGAGCAGATTGTGCTTTACACTAATTAGAAAGAAGAAGAAAGCACAGAGAATAGGGGGAAAAATTGGGTGAAGGATAACAGGATGTGAATGCTCACACATGCTTGATTTGTATGTCGTGTGCCACATTTTGTATTTTGTTTAAACTGAGGGCCAACCGGGGGCACTTTTAACTATATACATATGCTTATATAGTGCAAAGGCCTAATGCCTTATTGCTTTTACAAAATTATTATAATATGTCATGTAAGCATGACCACCATGCTGTATTGACCAAACATTATCCACTGACTTATAATGTACAAGGGTTTATGATTGATGCCTTCACATTGTTGTTATAGAGGCAAACAGAGGAGGTCATTTTATCCAAAATGACTCCTGGCTGAGGCTTTCAGTCTCCAATAGAAGCCAGTGGTGTGTTTTGATTTTCAACTGCACCGCTGGGTCATCGCTTGCCAGGAACCAGCCGCTCCCACTGCCAATGTCTGGATTCGATCGGCTGTTGAATGCTGCGAAAATGACAGAACTCAAGCATTCAAAGGAACATAAACACAGACTCCATTGTGTCTCTCAGCAACTTGTATTCTCACAGCTAACTGTCAGAAAAGAAACAAGAACCTTGATTTATGGTTATTTTATTACACAGATCTATATTTTATTATCTGAGGAATCATTGAATCCTTCCCAAAATAAAAATAATGTAATGGCCCTGGAATCATTGAATTGCTTTCAGAGTTTTATGGCTGTCAGTCACCAATTGTGGATCCCACTAGAAATGAATCATACATAGAATTATCCATGACTTCTCTTATAAGAAATATGAGAACGCAGTCAAAAAATGAATATGTCATTCATATTGAGGATTAGGAGACAGGCAGTTGATTTATTATGTAACGAGCTGTTTCCGCACAAAAGCAGTTTATATAGTCTACTGAAGCATCTCCTCCACTGACATCCATTAAGACAGAACAGCCTATTGTTTCTGTCCAGGTACTGTTTTTAAGATAATTTTAGAGGCTCAGCCAGAGGAAGGGCTTAGATTGTATTGTGTCATGAAGTGTTGTTTAAAGTGGCCATGTTACCATCAAGCTATAGTAACAATACTGTCCATTATTATGAAGTCACAACAGAACTTGAAAGCAAATTATGTTTGTGGCACACCATGTTAGTGGTCTTATAAGCTATTTTATACTCACTCTAGTAATACAAGATCCATTTTTCCACAATAGGTGTAATCTCACACACAGTTTATATGTCTCAGTCTCCCATTCTGTGGTGAATGCTGCCCATCTGTCCCGCTGTTTCCTAATATGAGTCTTGAAAATAGCCATGTAACAACGTTCGTAGTTCGGGAAGAAGGAGGCAGGAACCGGCGAACATTTAAGATTTTAATAAAATAAACAAACACAAAATGAAAGTAAACAAAACACAAAATAAAACACAAAACACAAAATAAAATCCAGGCCTGGTCCTCTCTCGTCTTTCACTGTCGTAACTCCTCCTTTTATCCTTCCGGAGCTTTTCCGTGGGACTCGAGACCGGTGAGTGGTGCAGGTGTCGCTCATTATCAATTACTTCCTCGGCCCCGCCCCCACTCGTCAAAAGCCAATAGCAAATAACATGAGGACTCTGCAGACCTCATGACAGAAAGAGCTGTTTATTGACTCATCAGACAAGAGATTGTTTGTTTTATTGAATGAAGTGAGTTTCTTGTTAATTTGAGCTCTGTATGTCCAGCAGATATCCACTCCCTAAACATCCTATGGAGTTCCTTGCCACAGTCACTTTTGTCTTTGCTCAATCAATCAATCAATCAATCAATCAATCAATCAGTCTCCACCCATCCATCCATGTTTATCAATCCATCCCCCATCCATCCATCCATCCATCCACAAACCTAACCAAACACACACACACCCACCCACCATCTAGCTATCCATCCATCCATTCATCTATCCACCCACCCATCAATCCATCCACCCAACCAAACAATCACCCACACACACCCACTCATCATCCATTTATCCATCCATCCATCCACCCAACCAAACAAACACCCACACACCATCCGTCCCTCCATCCATCCATCCATCCATCCATCCATCCATCCATCCATCCATCCATCCATCCATCCACCCACCCACC
>NW_015555841.1:245299-258892 GCF_001515605.1 Sinocyclocheilus anshuiensis
TCCATCCATCCATCCATCCATCCATCCATCCATCCATCCATCCACCCACCCACCAATCCACCCTACCAAACAAACACCCACACACCCTCCATCCAACCATCCATCCATCCATCCGTCCAACCAAACAAACACCCACCCACCATCCATCCATCCATTCATCCACCAATCCACCCAACCAAACAAACACCCACACACACACCCACCAACCATCCGTCCCACATTATACATTTTATTCAGTCTTCACCGGTGCTGGCGCTAGATGATTTCAGTCCACCTCAATTTGTTGGATGACTTATGTGTTGAAATTCAATATTCTGGGTTAATCTCTGTGCTTTCTTCAAGGATATTTTTTTTTCCTTCAAATAACCCCATATGAGCAGTAGTAATAAAGGTGAGCTAGGATTAGAGAGGGAAGACTGGCAGAGACAACACTGATAGAAATGTGTTCATTTGATTCAAAGACATCTCAAGAGCTTATGGTACCAGAAGAGTCTAACAGAACTTTGTAATTTGGTCTTTTCTTAATGCCATTTTTTGTCAAATAAATTAAATCTGCAGTGCTTTGAAACATGTCTACGGGTTTCATTAAAACTGCCTCTGTGTGGTCTGTGGACTGAGAGGTTCCCACAGGCTTTTCTGATGTGTGTTTTGACTGTTTGATCCCGGGAATCAGTCGCCTTGATCTCTTAATCATTCATGGGGAAAATCTATCTCTCTGTCTGTCTGCCTGCACTGGCAGCTCTCTCTTTTTGCCTTTTTGAACAGCAAAGAGCATTGTTAATAACTGCCTTTATTTTATTACACTGAGTCGAACGTTTTAGTGAAATAGAAGGAAGAACAACAACCACAGAAAAAGTGAAGATGTTCCTGACAGCAGGGGATACAATGAAACCGCCAGCCAATACGCTAGTCCCTCCAGGGAACCCAAATTCTGATAACACCATGATGTTTCCCTCTTCAATCAAAAGTCTTTCTCACTGTTAATAGATCTCCATCTGTCTGTATTATTTTCATTCTGCTCACAATTACACAAATAAACTCCCTCAATCTCACTTCTGTTTGAAAAGAGACGAAAATTAGACGTCTCCAAGCAGAATAAAAGGCTGCACTAAGGTGTATTTTGAACAGTTTGTTTACAATTTTTTTTATCAATTAAATTGATATATATACATATCTGTGTGTTTTTGAGTTGTTGATAGGAATTTATTTTACATTTGTGATTTATATGAAATTACAGCAAATTGGATTTTGTGAAATAAAATGTTCACACAAATGAAAACAAACAGAAAGAAGTAAAGGAGAAGTTTGTTCTGAAAAAAAAAAAAAAATCCTCAAATCAATGTGAAACTCGTATGTCATTTAAACTGGACATGTCTGGGTGAATGTGACCAAGACATTTGTGACCCTGAACCCTGCCCCTGGATGTCTTAAGTTGCACGGGTATATTTTTAGCAAGAGCCAAAAATACATTGTATGGGTCAAAATTATTGATTTTTCTTTTATGCCAAAAATCATTAGGATTTTAAGTAAAGATCATGTTCCATGAAGATATTTTGTAAACTTCCTACCATAATTATATCAAAACTTAATTTTTGATTAGTAATATGCATTGATTGCTAAGAACTTCATTTGGACAACTTCATAGGCAATTTTCTCAATATTTATTTTTTTTTTTTTTGCACCCTCAGATTCCAGATTTTCAAATAGTTGTATCTCGGCCAAATATTGTACTATTCTAACAAACCATGCAACAATGGTTATTACCACAAGCTTGTTTATTCAGCTTTCAGATGTTTTAAATCTCAGTGTTTAAATCTTAATTTCACAAAATTGACCCTTATGACTGGTTTTGTGGTCCAGGTCACATTTATGGTGATTTTTCACCTAAATTAATTTAAATTTAAATAAACAAACAAACAAACATACGACAATAAATGTAACCCTAGTTTTATGATGATTAAATTATTTTTCATTGTGTAATTTTCTACCTTATTTAAATTGTTACCTGATAAAAATTGGTTTACATTAATATAGCTTGAGTTAGTGATGTTAAATAATATGTATGACTTTAATTAAACAATTTAATTTAGATGTTGCCATTTTTAAGTTACTATTTTATTTTCAATGTATTTTTACAATTGCACTTTTTCTGGTTCTTTAATTTTACAGTACATTCCAGTACTGAACAGTTGTACTCGACAGAGGGATTGTCATTAACATAATGTCAAAATATGTTAAAATATGGTTGTGAAATAATATGAAACATGATGTTGAGATTCAGATGTACAAATTCTGTCAGAATCCTAAACGTATGTCATCAAAATACATTTTTATACATTCTTCACTGAGATTTATTTGATAATTTATATACTATACAGTTACATATGTACAATATATAACTTTGAGTAAATCTATGTGTTCATTGTTCTTCTGCAGCAGAGAGAGTATGTGATGTTATGGTTTTGTGAAGTCCTTCAGAGGCTCACTGAGCTTTTTTTTTTTCTAAGCTGTTCATCATCCGTTTGACGTGTTCTGTGATTGCTCTATACTGTAGTTAGGAGAACGCCTATCGAGTGCCCTGCACTCCATAAAGCTCTGTGAAGTGTGCTCCCAGCATGCAATGCAATCAAGCAAAACCACTCTTTTAATTCCAGATGCTCAATAATCCTACAGGCCTTGAAAGAAAACCTGCTAAAGGGAGACTTCAGGAGCAATTTCTACCTCATTTCATCACACATGCTAATTTTGTTTTCCCAAACAGAATTTATTTGCTGAATAAACAAGAAAACCTGTTTGTTGAGATGTGAAAGGCAACAGACGCGGTTGTTCTGTAATCTCTGTTTGTTTATTGATGTTAACCTCTCTTGAAATAACTTTTCTTATTCTTCACTTTTCATCTACATCTCTATTTTCTCATATCTTCTAAGACATTGAATTCAACAGCTTTGATCCTGCGTTTCAAGTATGTTTCCTAACGCACAACTAAACTAGCTGGCCTCCTGTCTGAGATGGAGGCGGATTTATCTGGAAATTCGGTTTACCGCTCCAGGTCTTTCTTTATTAGCATGTAATTGTGTTTGAGTTCCTCGAGTCGCAGGCAGACAGCAGTGTTTTATTGCTCAGACCTTGAATAAATCATAACACAGACATGAAGTTCTTCTGTTCTTTTATTACACCAACTTTACAGTGATATATTGAACACATTTAGATGCCTGTGTACAGTAAGGTTTAATTTTTTAAATTTAATTTAGATTTTTTATTTTATTTATTTTTAAAATTGCATTTTTTTCTGCAAGGACCTTTTGATCAAAAGTGACAGTAGAGACTTGAATAATGTTACCAAAGATTTCTACTTCAAGTAAATGCTGTTTATTTTTAATGTATCAAATACTTTGATGAATCACACTTTAACATACAATAGAAAACAGTTATTTTAAATTGCCATAATATTTCACAATAATTCTGTGTTTACTGATTTTTGACTGTGGTTGCTAATAAAAAGAATAAAATTAATTAATTAAATTAAAAAATGTCTTTCTTTTTCCACACAAAACATGCAATTCCACCATAACGTAGACAAACCCGGAACAGAGCTGGCTTAAATACAGTACATGCACAATAAGATACATGAGCTCAGAAAAATTGCTTATGAATACCTGCATTACCTGGTTTCTTAGAAACAGACATCAGATACAATATGTTTCTCTGGATAATACAGCAGTCTTGGACAGACTATTTTTTTACTGTGTAGGATTTCTTATTTCATACTTTTCATAGGTAGCTTATTATAGCTGCTAACCTGAAACAAAAATCCTGAAATGCACATTGTGTATTTAATTAGACACATTCTGTACAACATTAGGTTGTACATTGACTCCTGTGTTAAAGTTACAGTGTTATTGTTGGATATTTGGATCCTTGAGAAACTGGACCATTAACTTGAATACTCCTGTTCTGTAAGATAATGATGTTTAACATAGTCCAAACGTACCTGTCTCTTTGCTACTTCTCAGTGCTTAAAAACAGCCTATATGCTTTTTGGTGCTCATAACAATACTCTTCCATATCTATGAAAAAAAAAAAGTCTTAGCATAGTTGACTGTGGAGAAAACAAGTGTGAGTCGAGTCTCCCTGTGTGCTTCATGAGGAGCCTCATTTGTGTCACATAAAGAGTTGGTTTTGGAACAGAGCATAAAAAAAAGATATTAGATTTTTAAAATCAAGCATCAGGATACATTTCTCACCACACATTTGCAACATCTTGGGAAGTAGCTTGTTAGTTTTGCTTGGTGTGATTGTTTAATGAGTGTGACTGTTAGCTAGAGAGAAATAATTGTAATCAAAAAGAGAAAGAAAGCAAAGCCAGAAGAAAGTAAGCCCAAAATATCGGTAAAGACACAAATAAAGTCAATAGATATATGTATGAAATCTAGAGGTGTCAATAGATTAAACATTTACATGTATGCATTTGGTGGACACTTTAATGCAAAGTAACTGGCATTGCATTCACAGTGTCACTTAAAAGAAAATAATTTCAGAATATTTTTTTCTCCTCTATATGTTTATGCATTTACACTAGAACTTTGCCGATACAGTAATATAGCAGTTTTAAATAAATAAATAAGGTGCAAATATCTAGTGGTGGCATTTCAAAAAATTCTGGAAATATCCCATATGTTATGTATATGATAAAATCTATATAGGAATTAATGCTGAAAATGAAATGTATTGTTGAAAATAACACAAAAATAATGTTTTCAGTAAAAAGTACGTTTTTGGTACAGCAGGCATTGAATTGCATTTGTGTTTGTGTGTGTGTGTGTGTGTGTGTGTGTGTGTGTGTGTGTTAAACAGTGGTTTACTGAATAAACTATGGCTCTGTCTTTAAAAATATTCATATTGCTGCAACTGGCTGCAACACTCTTCACACTCTTTATCGTGCTGTTATGAATAGGGAAAATATGTGAAGAGCTTCCACTTTTGGATGCAAAATACTGGTCACACTTTACTTTAAGGTCCAGTTTTCACTGTTAACTGACTATTAAATTAGGGATGACCCCACATAGTCGAAGATGCAATCCTTTGATAGGAGGAGCCTGATTTGACTACCAATTCGACTCACAGTCGAATATTCGCAGAGGTGTGGTGATCATGACATTTTGGCTAAATGGGGGTGCTCAATGTCTGATTTCACGTAGTACTACCGGTTTTCTCATTATAACAAAACTTAATGAGAAACTTAAGGGACAGCTTTGTAGTGATTATAAAGGCAGTGCTCTTTGTGTGCTTTCTAGGCTATATAGCCTATAATCCATGCAGAATTTGCATAGAACTTTTATTTTCCGGGAATGACATCCACATATTTTTGTGGGATTCACATTCGAAAGAGCAACGGACACAAATGTATGTGCATTGAAGCTAAAGCACACTTTCTGAAGCACCCTCAGTATTTAATTCTGGAAACGGGCTTGATAATTCTAGCTGTGTTTGAGCAGTTTTCACAGTAGCTAATATTTAGGCGATCGCATGGAGTTTTATATGTGGCAGTAGGCTATGCTTCAAAGTCGGAAAAATTAGCAGGATATTTGTTAATTTCCTCCATGAAAATCTCTATACAGTTAGAGTAAACATACACACGGGCTTCATCGAATACTCCTTGCATCTGTTGATTTCATCTTGTGTGGATATTTGTTTTTTTTTAG
The DNA here is from genome assembly GCF_001515605.1 of Sinocyclocheilus anshuiensis. NCBI lineage: Eukaryota > Metazoa > Chordata > Actinopteri > Cypriniformes > Cyprinidae > Sinocyclocheilus > Sinocyclocheilus anshuiensis. The sequence continues at coordinate 251,002 of NW_015555841.1, forward strand.
TGCACAACTTTCATATTTCATATCTCCGAGGCGTCCGTTACACATTTTCCCTGTGTGTTAACTTCAGTATTTATGACTGTCAGATGTCTGACTACTTGACTCTTGGCATTACTGATTCGACTATGTAAATCCTTAGTTGGGGACACCCCTATATTAAATAAAACTTTTTCCTCAATAAACTCCTAATTTGCTGCTTATTAATAGTAAGGTAGTTGTTAAGTGTAGCTGTGGGGTTGGATTAAGGGATCTAAAATATGGTCATGCAGAATAAGGCATTTATATGTGCTTTGTAAGTACTAATAAACAGCCAATATACTAGTATTATGCATGCTAATAAGCAGCGAGTTAATAGCAAGAATTGGTACCTAAACTAAACTGTTACCCTCTGTGTCCTGTGTTATTTTTCATAAGCATTCACAATATAAACTTAGATCTATATAAACAGTTGTCTCTCATCCTTGTCTTATTTCATTCACAATTCAATGATGACTTTTGATTACACAGTGTGTGTTGTATCACGCCAATAACCTGATTTCCACTCTTACCTACTGATGAACCAACTGACCAAACAAGATCTGACTCGCTCTAATCGCTAATTAAACCAGGCATCACTAATCGTGAGATCCGCATCTCCCTAAACACGAGTCAAGTTCACTTCAGCAAACACTCTCCTCTGTTGTTGAATGGGAAGTGTTACATGTGTATCGCTGAATGGCTGGAATTGAATGTCTAATGTTTTAGGGTCCAGATGGCGTCTCTGCAGAGCGCTGAGCTGTTAGTGAGGTGAGATCTGGCTGACAGAGACGAGAGTTAGTCTCAACGTATACTGACACATCACACTGCTTTATGGATGTCACGGCATTCATTAAGCACAGACGAATCATGAAGAATAGTTTCACAACTGCCGTTCTGTTTTATTAGGGTTATTAAATGTTGAAATCCAAGGTGACATTGAATAGTCTTTGTCAAAGTATGCATATAACTGCACAACACTTGTTTGCATATAGAAATATTAGTATCCCTGTTTAGTTATTTGCTTATAGTTACTAGATAGTTCAATCTATGCCAGAGCATGTATCGCTATTGGCGTGCAACTCATTCTGCACATCTACGCACCAGAATATCACAAACAACAAAAGCAAGCATAAAACACATGATCTTAGTATTTATATGCTAGTTAAACAATAATAAGTTGTAAATTACAGTGACAATGAATGAAGAACTCACTATTTGTGCATGGCCTATTAATGAGTAAACAATGCGGAGACTACAATCTGTAAATAGATTATGCATTAACTACAAAATAATAGTTTGCAAATGATTTATATGTGCATAACATGTCTGTGACAGAGGTGTGAGATGACAGAACTGTCTGTGTGTTTTTGTTTGAAGCTGGTAGCGTGTTTGGCCGTCAGGTAGACTCTGGATCAGAAATGGATGATGACACTCAACTCAAGTTCTACACGGAGCACAGGGGCCGTCGCCGCACCAAAGGTAACCGTCTTCACCTACCAAATATTTGCTTACATCAGTCATTTTGCACATAAAACCATAATAAAGATGTCCAACTACTGCCAACTAATGTCTAGTCTCATAATGCATGCATTCCAAAAAAAAAAATTAAAAAATGAATGAATGAATTCAATACATTTTTGAACATTACTTAAAGTCTCAGGGGTTCTTTAAGTTATCCATTGATTTCAAAAGGGTTTCATCTGTGGACAAAAATAAAATAAAAATCAGTGGGAACCCCTGCCATGAACAAGTGCGGATCACCCTAGCCAATATAGACTTTTTCATTAGTTTTTCTGGAGTCAATAAATGCATAATGTGCTGTACCGCCTTTTACTCTCATCTTATAAAGAGCTTAAGGCACCTTCCGTGAATAAAGCACACAAAATAGAGTCTGAAAATCTTAAAATGAGTGAGTCTTTTTTTTTTTCAGCAATAGTCAGCCAAAATGTGTTTGTGTGAAGTATGTGTGGTTGTTCTGCACACTGCAGTCAAATATAGCACATAACAACCAGACTGCACTGTGCAAAGAAAACAAGCTGAAATATGTGAAAGTATACAATGAAAGTCATACATGTAACTGTACAATCATTTACATTGATTGCCATTTGCATTCACAGCCTTGTTACACGTTACATTTACTTACTATTATAATAACAATCAATTATGCATACTTGCATACAAGTAACCCTAAACTAAACCCTAACCATAAAGTATTATGTAGTTAATTAATATTACTCAGTACTTAAATGTATTAATACACTGTAACAAGGACACCTTGAAATAATGTGTAAACAAAATTATTCAGTTATAATATTTAAAATGTATATTTATATTTAAAACTTAAAATTTAGTTTAGATTTAAATGTGATATTATAAATATATTTGAATACATGCCATACAATTTTCAGTTACACTATTTTATTGTGTCCTTGTTACAGTGTACATTTAAGTACTGCGTAAAACTAATTAACTACATGCACTTTAGGGTTAGGCTGAGGGTTTGGTTTAGGATTAGGTTTAGTTGCATGTAATTATGCATAATTTATTGCTACAGTGTTACTACAGTAAGTGATGTACATGCAGCACGTAACAAGGGCAGTGTAAAATAAAATAAAATGTTACCCAATTGTCAATGGAAATGACATTAAAGTATATTTTAGTGTACCATGAATGCCTGTCAGTACATTCAGCAGTACACTTTAAACATTAGAAGTAATTATGAAATTACATATATTGATGTACTGAAGATCACTTAAGTGGGTCAAACAAAACTCTAAAGTTCATCTAATTGAATTTAATATAACTTTAAACTATAAAACATTTTTTTTAAGTATAATCAAATTGACTAATGGGAAAACACGTGTTGCCATTATTTTGTCACATAATTTTATTACAGTGTACAGTAAGGGACAGATTTACTAACAGCTTGCGCCAGCACAAACCATATTTTGGCATTAAAATAGTACTGTCAGGATTTACTAAAGATTAGCAGTGAAGAATTAGTGCTGAAAAGGCGTGGACAGTTATTTTTGCACCTGACCTTATTGAATATGCATTTGTAGGAGTTAACCTTTCAGATGCAAAATTTATGGGAGGAGAGTATTAAAATGAATCATGCAACACGATTTACTAACGTTTGCGCTTGTCAAATTACTGGTATTTACGCCATTATTTAACGCCCCAAAAAAGCATGTCTTAAAGCAGGCGCTAATTTGCGCTGGTCTTGGTAAATAATGGAAACGGTCTGGCTACGTCTGTGTTCTTTAATATGCGCATTGTTAGTAAATCACCCGCAGAATTTTCCCCTCCCATCGGCGCTTTTATGGAATTGTGCTGTAACGCTAATTAGCCCTGTTTAGTAAATCTGGCCCTAAGCGTCTGAAAACATTATATTCAGTTTGCACTTAAGTATATTGTTTTAAAATACATTATTCCAAACACAATGATACAATAATATTAAGCCTCTTTTCTAATAACGTGATGAACTGGACTGGTATAATTTCATGTAAAATGATTGAATCATAATGTGTATTTCAAACAAGCTTTTTCCAAATATTAATTTTATGTTACATTATAATTTATATAATGTCTAACGTCTCAAAAGAGCATCTGATTATGCTTTTATTGCTTAAAAAATATATTGGAGCACCAATTTTACAGTGTTTTTGGAAAGTGACAAACCGGGGTAATTTCATTAATTAAAACTAAAACCAGTAAAAAAAATAAATAAATACAAAAAAAAAAATATATAGAATTGTTACTTATTGTCAATATTAGTTTAAATCAATTGTAAATGTTTATTTTTGCAAGGCAAAATTTCTAATTTTCTAAATTTAATTTCTAACTTTAAAATTAGAGTGAAAACAGAAAATATAAAAATAAAATATAATTCAAAATATTAACAAAAATTATAATCAATGATATTGAAATAAAACTAGCTTTAAATGTCCACTATTTAATGCTGAAACTGAGGTTCATGAATGCATGCAGCAGATCACATAACATAAGGAAAATATCAAACGAGGCCTAACTGGAAATTGATTATTTCTGGAACAAAGATCCCTCTATGCAAAGCAGCTCACCATGTCTGCAAAAGTGGAGAAGGAAAAATCAGTCACTTCCTGTTGTTATTTTATCAGGGTTGAGAGACAAACAACTCCTGGTAGAGATTATTTGCTCAGCGTGTAGCATCAGAGTCCTGCAGTCACACTCATCTATCACGAGCTTTCAGAATAGCCCGCTGAGAATTTATGACGGTGCACAAAGCGATGCCTCAAAAGAGATGAACATTACCGTTCACACTGGCATTACTCACAGACTATTTAATCGCAAAATTATTAATTTAATACCAAAATCTGCCCTATAAACTGTCAGTGTTCCAAAACCTAGTGAGCTGCGGACCTGTGGTAGCTATCATTCGAGGCTTATTTTGCATGCTTTCTTAAATGCTGTTCTTAAAAAGTAGGCAGCATTTTTCAGTCATTAACATTTCCACTCAAAAAAAAAAAGTCATTAACGTTTCCACTCAACCTAGGCTCATTGGAAAAATGTGCCTCTACCTAGAGTTTTGCAAAACTCCAAAAGATATTTACCTATTCATACTATTTACAGGAGTTTCCAGCTGAAATAAACATTAGTGGCAACAATGTTTATTCCTTTTCACACAAATTATGCTTACGTGGCAGATCATTGATTATTAAATAAAGATTATTAAAGTTATTTTTTTTTTTTGGTGCCTTGCACAATACTATGTTCCCTTTCAGTCGGTCACTCTCGACGTCACGTCGGATGACGAGGGTCCAGCCTGCTCTTTTGAGAGCTCTACTGGTTTCGAAGTGCCGACGGGATGTGGCATCCCCGGAGGGGAATTCCTTACCGTGACCGTAAGACCAGTCTGCCCACAGCCAGAAAAAGGGCGCCCCCGGCTGCCACCATAGGGAACCCCAGATCTAGGCAGTGGCACGGGCACTCCGCCCCCTTGCAGGTAACGGAGTCTGGTCCGCAACTCCGGGATGGTCATACCCCCGCAATGGGAGCATGAGTCATCCACGAAAGCCACCTCAGCGTGCTTCATGCCCAGACACGAGAGGCAGCGATCGTGACCATCACCCGGCGCCAGGTAACGACTGCACCCAGAAACACACGGATGGTACGACATCTTTAAAAAGACGTTCCACCCGTGAAGCTCTTTTAGATGGAAATTGCTCTTTTAGTGTGCTGAAGCGCACAGGGGAGATGGCCGTCTGCAACACACACAGGGGTAGTGCAGCCTGATGTGTGCAACCCACTCGACACGGGAAAACCACCGCCGCTGAAGCGCCGTACCACCAGTACGAGAGCCCACAAAGAGCGTGCTTGACTGTAGTTTTATCACTACGCAGAAGGTCAGGAGCAGAACGATAGAACCGCTCGACTCTTCAGCGAAAACCTGAATATGCGCTGCATCTGCTGCCTACTTATACTCACGCTGTGATCAGCGGCAGCTGGATGCAATAATCGCATGCCAGTGTGCATTGGCTCATTTAGTTTACACTCGAAGTAGATTGGTCTCTCTAAGCGAGATCCCAATTCGTCGGTCATCCGACGTGACGTCTCCGTTCCCTCCTTCAGGGAACGAGGGTTACCATACGTAACCGAGACGTTATGAGCTCAAAACACTTGTATAATAGTGCATGATTTAAAAACTAACACATTTTGATATTTGTATCACATAACCAGTTTCATATGTACAGTATGACTTGTCTGATGCCATAAACTTGCTCAGTAGCACACCCAGTACAGCAATGCTTTTATGATCTAAAGCACACAAGTATGAGTCCCGTGACACACGAGTCACAATAAAAAAAAGGATAAAGACTTTAAGCAAGAAATTAAGACATGGCTTGCTTCAGCAAATGTGTTTTATCTCACGTTTGCTTTTGTTATCGGTTAGGTTTTCTGTAGGTGGTATTTTATTTTCAGATGATGGAGTATTAACCTTTTAGTGCAACTCACCGAACATTTTATTTCTGAACTGCCATGATACATACAACAACCAACATAATAAAACATTGCCAGATTCATGTTTATCTGTTTTGGAGAAAATTAAACACAATTAAACACACAAATTGTGTACCATGTTTGATGAACTGATATAGTGGAAATATTTATTTATTTGTTTATTTACTTATTTATAAAATTTTCTTTGCACTGCTAAAGCTGATATCTTAGCTAACTTACAAATACTCCTAAATACAGTTTCATAATTAGACAAATTTCCAAAATTCCAGCTTGATTAGAAATCTAGATGATAGATAGGTAGATAGATAGATAGATAGATTGATTGATTGATTGATTGATTAACAGATACTTGTCACTGTCTTCACTCATACTTTTCTTGATGTAAATAAAAGTACACTAACTTTTGACAAGCGTAATGACCATAACTCTTTCCCTGTCAAACACAGAACACAATTTTCCGGGTTTCCGCGTTCTCACTGTTATATGCTCGAAGGTGCTATTATGCACCTCCTGAATAAGCCCAGAATGTGCTGATCAAAAACACAGGCGAGGGAGGTGCAGAAACGAGCAATTTCTTCTGTAAGTATATGCATATGAAAAATAATGTGATCATCAACAATAAACAACATAGAAATGAAAACTGCCTAATGTTACCTAGTGAAATGGCAATCCAGGAAGTGGCAAAGGACTGTGCAAGCTTTGGGGGTGCTGATGGAAACCATCCACTGCATCTTTGCTTTGATCATCGCACTGAATATGATCCAGATGTAGTTTTCCCGTAGATCCCATAATCCACCCTATACCTAAACTTAACAACTACCTTAGTAATTATTAATAAGCAGCAAATTAGGAGCTTATTGAGGCAAACATCATATTTAATAGTTACTAAAGTGTGACCAATAATCCATATAATACATGTTCATAATTTAAGACTAAAAGTCAGGTTCTAGGATAAAAAGTGCAACCCTAGCATGGTAACACTTTAGATTAGAGAACACTAATTCACTATTAACTAAGGGTTCCCTTTCGATACTACACTCGTACTGCGTCTGCTAGACGCATATGGGAAAAAAAGCCTTTTTCTCCTAAACGGAAGCCTTTTCATTCATGCAGTGAAACTGCACGGCCATTGGTTTGTGCAGTGTATTAAAAATGAACCAATGGCTAGGCAGCGGAGCTGCACGAGCCTATGGCGAAGAAGCCCGCCAAAGCCCGCCAGAATGGGCGGGGCATCTGGCTATATAAGCGGGCATTCGCCACAGGATTCTCAGATTTCTTCTCCTTCAGTGACGACTCTACGTCCTCAAGCTGATCCGTAGCCGCTCACCGTTGACACGGCTTCACAGCTGGAATCAGGACCTCTCAACACGGCTGACCTGCTACTCTGTCGCTCTAGCAACGCAGCAGTTCCGGTCCATTTCCCCTGCCGCCATTTTGCAATATAAAAGAGCTTCTAAAAGAGCAAATTGGCGTTGTTGCAAATGCCACGACGTTACTGCGGTTCGTGCTGGTCTCCCCTGCACGCCGATGACGGCCACACGGAGTGCGTTTCCTGCTTGGGGAAATCCCATGCGGAAGCTGCGCTCACAGGAGCTATTTGTTCCCACTGCGAGAGCTTCAGTCTCGCCTCTCTCCGTTCACGAATCGCTTTCTTTTCAGAGAGCGACTCCGCCCCTCGCGCCCTCCCGTTTTCTTCCTCCCTGGGACCTGTGAGGAAAAAACAGCGGGGCAGAGGGGTTGAGCGACCGGCTGCGAGCGAGCCCACGTCAGCCCAGATCCCGCGTGCCTCGACTGGAGAGCAAAGGCCGCTCACCCATCCAAGCCGTGTAGGACCACTTCAGCTCTCGCTGGACGCGCCTACACTTCAGCTGGACAG
>NW_015555841.1:258904-261006 GCF_001515605.1 Sinocyclocheilus anshuiensis
CTACACTTCAGCTGGACAGGCGGCTTCGGCGCTTCATTCAATGGCAGTCCTCCAGGTCTTCCAGGCCAAAATACTCGCATCCTCCGATGAGTCTGGCCTGGACCACGCTACCCTCAGGGATCTGAGGAGCGCAACCGACCTGGCTCTGCGCGCCACCAAGACCACCAGCCAGGCGATCGGGAGATCGATGGCCAGCCTTGTGGTGCTCGAGCGCCATTTGTGGCTGACGCTGACAGAGATTAAGGACGCGGATAAGATCTCCTTCCTCGATGCTCCAGTCTCTCCCAAAGGTCTTTTCAGCCCGGCGGTCGAAGGATTCACCGAGCGCTTCACGGAGGCAGAGAAATCGTCCGAGGCTATGCGACATTTCCTGCCTAAGGGCTCCAGCTCTGTTGCTGCCTCTGCTCGCCCTAAGTCTGCGCCGACTCAGCAGCCCGCGAAACCAGCACCTGCCGCCCCCGCCGTTCAGCCCGCTAAAGAGCAGTAGACGCGGGGACGCTCTCGCTCGGCCAAACGCTACCCTCTTCCTAAGCGCCAGAGACCCCGACCCAAGATTGCGTTGGACGCGGCGCCTCAGGCATCATCCTGATCTGCGAGACAGGAAGAGGACGGGGTCAGATCTCGCTACGGCCGGACCGCCCCTCAAGCAGCCTCTCTTAGACCTCTTGACACCCCGTTCAACTCCAGGTACAGAGGGAAATGTGTTTTGTGCAAACAACGGGTCCGTTCATGCGCTCAAGCATTCAACCGCTGTGATAGCGGAAAAAATAAAACAGAAACATTTTCAAAAAGAGAGCAAACTTCCTCTTCCATTACTCATAGGTGTTCTGCCCCTGTGCGGCCAGTCACCTGAGTTAATTCAACCCCTCGCCACGCGGGCCGAGGCCTGGCAGGCCATCCCCGGAGTGTCGAGATGGGTTATGGGGATAATAAAGCAAGGATATTCACTCCAATTCGCTCGAAGACCCCCGCGCTTCAGCTGCGTGGTCCCTACCTCAGTGCAAAGCAAGGACGCTCACGTCCTGCGCTCAGAGGTGATGAATTTGCTGGCAAAAGGAGCTGTGGAAACGGTTCCTCCAGCCCAGAGCAAGTCAGGCTTCTGCATCCATTACTTACTCGTCCCCAAAAGAGATGGTGGCCTCCGGCCCATCCTCGATCTCAGACACCTGAATCGCGCCCTCATGAAGAGGTCGTTCAGGATGATTACATTGAAACAGATCCTCGCACAAATTTGCTCGGGAGACTGGTTATTTTCTCTGGACCTGAAGGATGCATACTTTCACATCCAGATAGCCCCCCCGACACAGGCGATTCTTGAGATTCACCTTCGAGTGAGTGGCTTATCAACAAAGTGCATGGATGCGGCTCTCTCCCCTCTGAGACAGATGGGAATCCGTATTCTCAATTACCTTGACGACTGGCTCGTTCTGGCCCAGTCGGAGGCAGAATTAATATTACACAGGACCCTCCTCCTCAGCCACCTGGAATGCCTGGGACTCAGGGTAAATTTTGCCAATTGCTAATTGCTCCCCAGCCAGCGAATTTCGTTCCTGGGAACAATTTTCGACTCAGCCCAAATGAAAGCTGTAGTCACGCCGAAACGGGCTCTGGCCATACGGAGGCTGGCGACCTCCATCAAGATCGGTACCGCTCGCCCGCTCAAAGCGTTTCAAAGGATGCTGGGCCTCATGGCAGCAGCATCTCCAGTGTTACAGTTGGGTCTGCTGCGTATGCGCCCCCTTCAGCGCTGGTTGAAACCACGGGTTCCATCCCATGCGTGGCGTCACGGACGCCTGCATATCAGGGTGAATCAGGCCTGTGTGTCGGCCCTGGCCCCCTGGAAGAACTCCCGCTGGATGGAACAGGGCGTGGCCGTGGGGATGGTTTACAGAAGGACAGTTGTCACGAAAGACGCCTTCAACTCAGGTTAGGGGTGCTGTGCGAGGGCATACCGACTTTCGGCCACTGGTCAAAAGCGGAAACGGGCTACCACATCAATTGCCTGGAAATGCTAGCAGTATGTCGAGCCTGTCAGTTCTTCCTGCCAGTCCTAAAGGGGCACCATGTGCCAATCCGATCGGACAACATGTCGGTTGTGTCCT
>NW_015555841.1:261251-268222 GCF_001515605.1 Sinocyclocheilus anshuiensis
AGTCTGCCAACATTCGGTCGCTATCGCTGAAGACTGCTCTGCTTCTAGCACTGGCATCAGTAAAGCAAATAGGGGACCTGCAGGCACTCTCTATTAGCCCTGCCTGCCTGGAATTCGGGCCTAACGGCACTGAAGTCGTCCTGAAACCAAGGCATGGTTACGTACCTAAGGTGCTCTCTACTCCATTCAGAACACAGCTCATTACGTTCTCCGCGCTTCCTCCAACTGAAGAGGACAGAGAGCTATCTCTGCTCTGCCCAGTCAGAGCTCTGAGAATCTATATTGAGCGCGCCGCCCCCTATAGGCGGTCCGAACAACTCTTTGTCAGCTTCGGTAACCTCACCAAAGGGCTTCCGGTTATGAAGCAAAGACTTTCTAGATGGATAGTAGACTCCATCTCGCTCGCTTACTCTTCTTTGGGCCTCCAATGCCCTATTGGAGTACAGGCCCACTTGACTAGAGGCTTCGCCTCGTCTTGGGCATGGTCCAATGGTGTGTCCATTGTGGATATTTGTGAGGTGGCCGGCTGGACCTCGCCGTCCACATTCGGAAGGTTTTATAACCTGGGTCCTTTCCGCTTGAAGTGACATGCGCTGCGTAAACAGATCTGGCAGACAGCCCTTGGCCGTATCACGCTCAAGTTCTCTGGCATTGTTTCACCTGTTAGCTCTCGACCCCTGGGTGTCTAATGGCGCTTTTCCACTGCGTGGTACGACTCGGCTCGGTACGGCTCAGTACGGCACGGCACGGTTCGGTTCGGCACGGTTTGCATTTCCACATCAGTTTAGTACCGCTTTAGAGTGGGCGGGATTATTCACATGTCGTTATAGTTGCGCCGCCTCTACTACCACGACTCCTAAAAAAAACTTTTTCATTCCGCATCGCCCCATCAAGCTCTCGCTGGATCCGCTCCTCTGCTATCAATGAGAGGAACGTCTGTACTTCCGCAACAGACAACAAAACTTTTTGGTTGTTTAAAAAAAGGTGCGCTCGTTCAAAACAGTTGCGTTCGATCCTTCGCTGGCTGTGCTGATTTAAATCTAGCGGTTCTGTTGTGTTTGTGTCGCAAGTTCAGTGACGCAGGTAGTGACGATTCTCTCCGGCCAATCCGTGATCAGCAGAGTTTACATGTCATGTTTTGGTAACGGTACGGTTCACTTGGAACCCCAACCAAAGTGGTACTAAAAAAAGTACCAGGTACCAGGTACTGTACCCAGTGGAAAACCCCCCAAAAGTGAACCGTACCGAGCCGTACCATGCAGTGGAAAAGCGCCATAAGTTACAGGACTACTCTGGAATGATTAACCAGGCCGGGTGTGACCTTGGGAAGCTCAGCCCGTCTTAGCCTTGGGTTATTGTTAACTTCTCTATGGGCATTGGTTGCTTATGGAAGTTTTATACCTTTAGTCGTTCCACTACATTAGCACGGCGTGATTGTACTGTGTTCCCATATGCGTCTAGCAGATTCAGTACGAGTGTAGTATCGAAAACGGAACGTACTCGGTTACTAACGTAACCTCGGTTCCCTGAGATACGGGAACGAGTACTGCGTTGCTAGCCGGCCTATGTGCAGTACGAGTATAGTATCGAAGGGGAACGTACTTGGTTACAAATGTAACCTCGGTTCCCTGAGATACGGGAACGAGTACTGCGTTGCTAGCTGTGCTATGTAGCTGCATGACTCAGTCGTTGCTTCAGTCGAAGTAACCTGAGAATCCTGTGGCCAACGGCCGCTTATATAGCCTGATGCCCCGTCCATTCTGGCGGGCTTTGGTGGGCTTCGTCGCTATAGGCTCGTGCAGCTCCGCTGCCTAGCCATTGGTTAATTTTTTTCACGAACCAATTGCCATGCAGTTTCACTTCAGTTTCTGAAAGGCTTCAGTTCAGGAGAAAAAAGGCTTTTCCCATATGCGTCTAGCAAGACGCAGTACTCGTTCCCTTATCTCAGGGAACCGAGGTTACGTTAGTAACCGAGTACATTTTTGCACTATTCGGGAGTTTGTTCTATTTTTTGTTTATTTGAGATTGTGATTGTGAGAGAGGAAAACGAGGTGAAACAATTCAATGATATCTACTGCACGAACCAATGGCCATGCAGTTTCACTGCGTGAATGAAAAAGCTTCAGTTCAGGAGAGAAAGGCTTTTTTCCCATATGCGTCTAGCAGACGCTGTACTCGTTCCCGTATCTCAGGGAACCGAGGTTACGTTAGTAACCGAGTACATTTTCCCTCAATAAACTTCTAATTTGCTGCTTTTTAACAGTTAATAATGTAGTTATTTTGTCACAATCTGTGATGGCGAGGACCGATGGAGACGAGGAATAAACGAAACCTCCTTAATTCCTCTTTAATCCAAGAAACACAGGGTACATCCAACACTGGGAACGGCAGGAAACACATGAACATAACAAGTAGAACCGACCGAAACAGACTGCACAGACTAGGACTTAAATACAGGGGATGATTGGGGAAACACAGGTGTATGGGATGACTAATCAAACTAATTAACAAAACGAGGACAGGAACATGACCAAATAAGGGAATAGAAAAAGGGGCAAAACATGACACATGACAGTCCATGATCCTGACATGTTTAGTTTAGGTTTTGGGTTGGGTTAAAGGGTCTAGAATATGGTCTTGCAGAATAAGGCATTAATATTTGCCCAATAAGTAGGCCTACTAATACACAGCCAATATGTTAGTAATAGGCATGCTAATACGCAACTAGTTAATGGTGAGAATTGGTCGTTAAAATACAGTGTTATCAAAAGCATTTTTGCATAAAAAATTTAAGTTTCCAAGTTTTAATGTGACCTTGATATAACTAAATAACTAACAAATTAAATGAATAAATAAGCAAACACAAAAAGCCACAAGGCTGGTTAGCATGCACAGTTATTTGTGATGGTAGATAATGTGACTAATATAGATATTGTGACTGCAGGCAGTAAGCATCTTTCTCCTTTGATGGCCGTTCAAATGTTGCCCTGAATGCTTAGAAAAACAATTTTATTTCCGGCAGCATATTTATATTGCCTGTTTGTTTTGTAAGGCTCTTAAAAGCATGAGATGGACTTGTTTTGTACTTTTCCCTTTTAGTGAAAGGCTTGGGACTGTGATATTATAGTTCTGCTCCCAAGGCAAGCATCACTACTGTTATTGCTTTTAGTTCTTCCACCCACTTCAGCTGCATCTTTTCCCACACCTTTTGTGCTACGGATGTGAATGAGACCTTAAATCTTACAGCTTGTGAGAGCTTTGTTGTTACTTTTCTGAATGATCAGGCTTGCAAGTTTTACCAGGAGGATGATAAAACCCATAGACCTACATTAAACCCAAGTCATATCTACAGACCCAAATATATCATAGAGATTTGGGGCAGACAAAACAATTGTGGCGATGGGTTTTGCACAGACAAGCACCACTCATTTATTTATTTTCACAGTTATCTTTTTGCAGTGTATTTTGCATAGCAAAACTCAAAGTTAAAAGGTATAAGAAGTAGAAATTGTCTAGGAAATTTATTTCACTGAGTTTCAGCCCTTTTCATTGTGATGCTGTCGGTCTAAATCGATCTGTATCAAAGGCTGCAGTGGCAGAAGTGCTGAAAATTTGCTCACTATCAAACCAGGAGCAGAAGGGACAGAAAAGGGTTCATTATTGATTCCTCAAGGCCACTGTTTGCTCTTCTGATCCGCTATAGCCATGAATTATCCCTCATACTCCATCTGTGCTGATAGCCGAGCTATTTTCAAGAGGATGCCGTGGGTGTGCATTCAAGGACTTGCAATTGTATATGTATATACATAAATATATGTATATACTGTATACAGTATATATATATATATATATAAATATATATATATATATATATATATGTATATATACACTATATGTCATACTCAGAGTTCAGAGAGGATCCATCTCTACGGTTCTGTTGCGTATATTTGTTTTCTTGTCGAGCCGCGATTTTCAGTTTGAAAATGGTCATTGATAAACAGCTCAGACTGAAGTTATTCTATGAGTTATTGCATTGCAGACAGACACAGAAAGCGATCAGAAGCACATCAGAAATTAACAGAAAGGTGAGCTGCATTTTATGTGTACATCTGTTTTTGTGTCTAATCAGTATTTGTCATGTTTTATATGTATGCAAGAGCATTTTCAATGCACAGCCAGTAGTGTTGCTGAGCATTGTGTGGAAGATGCTCTCTAGCATGAAGGCCACACAAGTGCGAAGCTCTACTAAGCTTTATCAAGGACTTGCTCATTCACTTCTGAAAGCCAAGAGAGAGAGCGAGTGAGTGTGTGTTCGGCGTGTTTATATGCTGTTGTGTTGGTACATATGCTAATGTGCTCTTAAGTCTTTCACAGTGATTGCGGCCAGTTTCACGTTTAAAGATGTGTCATTGTAACCCATTATTTCAATAACTGTTAAATAACTAAACACTGTGATATAATAAGTTATTTATGTATTAGTCATACATATGAATCATTTGTGGAATTACTTAACATAATTTGTCAATATGAAGGGATTTCTTACTTCAGCACAAAAAAGTGAAATTTAAATTAATGTTAAAGGGGTCATATGATGCTGCTAAAAAGAACATTATTTTGTGTATTTGGTGTAATGAAATGTGTTTATGCGGTTTAGAGAAAGGAAAAAATGAAATTGCATCATATGACCCCTTTAAGAAAACTAGTAAATGAAAAAGTGGATGCATCCTAGATTTGTGGTCAATAAAGATGGGTAATTAAATGGTGATTCTTACAGTAGTACCCCTAAATAGCCTAACCTAAATATGTTGATTGATATAAACCTTACAAACCCAAATGCATTAAATGATTTCAACCCCATCACAGTTGGTTTGGAATTGATGTACTTAAAATTGAAAATAGACTACATTAGTAAGTTCTGGTTGTATCATTTCATTTCTGTGTGCATGCCTTGTGATAAATCATACATTGTAATTGGAAGACAATATTGATAAACCATTTCAAAAGAATCCTGTTAAATGCTTTTGCACCACATCACTTTATTCACAAGTCAATATTCTAGTGTTTTGGGCCAATAACAAAGTTACTATTGGGATTAATTTAAGGTTTTTATTCAGAATTCAGCTCTTATTTAAAAAAATTCCCAGAACAGTTCTCGCATATGCATTCTTTTGCCAGTGTGCAAGGGTCACCAATACTGTGCAATGGTGCCACAACACAAAATCTACAGAGCAAAACATACACTGTGGCCAGTGTAGTTTCATTCCCGAAAAACGTCTCAGGTTACGCATGTAACCATGGTTCCCTGAGAATAGGGAACGAGACGCTGCGTCCTCTAGAGGGCGCTAGGGGAACGTCTTCAACGTGACGAAAGGGAACTCTACGCTGCATCCTCTAGAGGGCGCTAGGGGAAAGGTATACCCACGCCGCCATGCTGAGGGATGAGTGCCCAAATAACTCTAACAACACTCAACCCTAATTGAGGAGCTCTTAAAAGTGGAGGTCTCAGCATAACGACTCTGTAAAGCGAGAGGAGACCTAGCTACACTCAACACCAGAGGCAGTTAGTGAGGCTCAAAAAAGAAAAGAGCCTACAACTCTAAAGCGAGAGGAGACCTAGCTACACTCAACGCCATAAGCAGTTAGTGAGGCTAACCAAATAACCTACAAACTAATAGTACTGCCTAAGCCGAGCTCTGGAGAGCGGAGGCTTCAGCAGAATGACTCTCTTAACCGAGAGGAAGCCTAACAACACCCAACGCTGGTAGAGGGGCTCTTAAGAGTGGAGTTCTCAGCATAACGACTCTCTAAAACGAGAGGAGACCTGACTACACTCAATGCCAGAGGCAGTTAGTGAGGCTTAAAAAGAAAGAGCCTACAAATTCATATTACTGCATATTACATAGCGACCCTCAAAGGGAGGGGGAGCTACCAGGCTCATGAACAGCTGATCAGGGAGGCTCACAGAGAGCCTCAAAAACCCTGAAATAACTGCAAATGAAAATACTGGGGAGCAGAGTGCTCAGTATAACTCTCTCGGCGAGAGGAGCAGAAACCATGCTCAACCTAAATATTCACGTACCTGGGCTGAGAGGATGAGGAGGATCAAAGGAGGCTCAAACAAGAGCCTAACAACTCAAAAAAACTTGCCATTACACCAAGTCAGGAGCCTCCTTCACCAATAATGTAGATATCTCACATTATACACAGTTCCTATTCTGTAAAATAAAATAAAACCAAAAAGGAATTCTGAAAGAGAAAGCACTCCTCGTCAGATTCCTTCCATGCCCCGCCTACAATCCGCGTGATCGGTCTGACTAACCGCCTCGGCAGCCGCGAGACCCGATTCTCAAAGAGAATCAAGCATACAAGGCATTCTCAACGCGATCACATCTCGCAGCGCGAATTGCATCGCATCAAGCTTGCTCAACTCTCGAGAGAGGCGAACGCGCTCATGCAAACGCTGACAAAGCTCGAGTACAGACCTCTGCCTCTAGTAGTCTCGGCAGCCACGATACCCGAAACGCGGATGAGAGGCGCTCAATTCTCAAAGAGAATCAAGCATACAAGGCATTCTCAACGCGATCACATCTCGCAGCGCGAATTGCATCGCATCAAGCTTGCTCAACTCTCGAGAGAGGCGAACGCGCTCATGCAAACGCTGACAAAGCTCGAGTACAGACCTCTGCCTCTAGTAGTCCCGCGAATGCAAACAGTGAGCGCATCCTTCTCTCGCGCGGGGCAGACGCATGTGCTTCCATACACAAGGCTTGAAGACAAAGAAGAGGATGACGTATTCTGCAGGTGTTCTTTTATACCCGCAGTCGCTTTATTGTTTGCGTCATAGGCTGCCGCCTGCCAATGTCCAATGTCAAGTCGTTTTTTCATTGATACTTCAGACACCGGTCACGTTGAAGACGTTCCCCTAGCACCCTGCACCCTCCGCAGCGTGGAGTTCCCTTTCGAAAGGGAAC
>NW_015555841.1:269579-275732 GCF_001515605.1 Sinocyclocheilus anshuiensis
TGTTCTCAGTATAACTCTCTCCTCAACCTAAATATTCACGTACCTGGGCTGAGTGGATTAGGAGGCTCAAAGGAGGCTCAAACAAGAGCCTAACAACTCAAAAAACTTGCCATTACACCAAGTCAGGAGCCTCCTTCACCAATAATGTAGATATCTCACATTATACACAGTTCCTATTCTGTAAAATAAAATAAAACCAAAAAGGAATTCTGAAAGAGAAAGCACTCCTCGTCAGATTCCTTCCATGCCCCGCCTACAATCCGCGTGATCGGTCTGACTAACCGCCTCGGCAGCCACGATACCCGAAACGCGGATGAGAGGCGCTCAATTCTCAAAGAGAATCAAGCATACAAGGCATTCTCAACGCGATCACATCTCGCAGCGCGAATTGCATCGCATCAAGCTTGCTCAACTCTCGAGAGAGGCGAACGCGCTCATGCAAACGCTGACAAAGCTCGAGTACAGACCTCTGCCTCTAGTAGTCCCGCGAATGCAAACAGTGAGCGCATCCTTCTCTCGCGCGGGGCAGACGCATGTGCTTCCATACACAAGGCTTGAAGACAAAGAAGAGGATGACGTATTCTGCAGGTGTTCTTTTATACCCGCAGTCGCTTTATTGTTTGCGTCATAGGCTGCCGCCTGCCAATGTCAAGTTCATTGTCGTTTTTTCATTCATACTTCAGACACCGGTCACGTTGAAGACGTTCCCCTAGCACCCTCTAGAGGACGCAGCGTAGAGTTCCCTTTCGAAAGGGAATGACTCTTATAAGCCGGCTCTTTTTAGTGAATCAGTGAAAAACATAACAAAAATACATTTACATTTACATACAAACAAAAATAACAGCATTTATTACAAAAAAAAAAACCTCTGAACTAGCAATGATAACTGCTTCAGTGAATTTCTATGAGTAACATGGAAATTTGAATGAATGAATGAATGAATGAATGAACAAGCAGTGATGTTTAGTTCCTGAATGATTCAGTGTTTTTGAATAAATCAGTTGAGTGAATAATACAATAAAAACAGGTATTATGATGATGTAACTGTTTATATAAAAGTATATAAAATGTATACAAAAGTATATATAATATAAATCATTTTTAAAAGATTCAAGGTTTTAATTAATATCTCTTTTCTGTTTTTACTTTAATGTTTCTCATTCATGATAGTGTATTAAATACCTGTTTTTGTTTTAAAATGTGTCGTGCAAATTGGCCTATATCCCTATAAAAATAAGCATAAAATAATGTGCTACACTTTAAAATATGCTTCCATTTGTTAGCATCAGTTGCATTACTAACATGAACTAACAATTAAAATGTTTCTAAAGCACTTATTAATCTTACCTAACATGAGCGTCAGTATTTACTGATGCATTATTACAATCAAAACAAATATGTTAATATTATTCATGGACTTGAGATAACATGAACTAACAATTGATTTTAACAAAGATTATTAATTGTTAATACTAATCGTAAAGACCAAATAATGTTTAAATATGTACAACATTGCAAGATCTATAATGTGTGCATATCCTCTTTTTTTTTTTTTTTGTCATAAGTTCAGAATCTCTTCCAGGTGGTGATTTGCACTTTTGTTTACCTGTGTCCACATCCACCTGTTTCTAATCCACTTGCTCAGCGCCCATTGTATGTTTTTTTGAAAATATTTTCTGGATCTTCAGTCGAGATGGAGCTAATAATCATGGGTTGTTCACTGACGGCTACAGTTAGGAACAGATTGTACTGGAAGAGACATGAGATACTGTGAATGCACTGTGAAGAACAAGCCAGGTGTGAACACGGCAGAGACAACAAAACAAATACATGCATCTGTGAGATGTTTGGATGCAATCTACAGAAATCTCAGGTTCTTCAAGTTGCTTGAAGAGGAGTTACTTTCACTTTTTATTTCACCCCACCAGGCCCTCTATAACACTTAGTCGTGTATCTCAGCACAGTTTCCAAGACAACAGTTATTATATATTATTTTTAGGCTAACTCTGATATCTAAGTCATGTCGGGTGATGATGAAAACCCATTATCTGTTTCTCTGCACAAATAAATCAGTCATGTCTTAACAAGGCCTTTTCTAAACGTAGCTAATTGAAGAACAGAATAAATAGCGTAGAGAGTTTGTTTGCTTGTGAAGGTCACCAATATGTTCGTGAGAATAATATTGCTTGCTTGTTGGGAACTGGTGCTGGTATTAATTGTTACCTATTTGTTATTACATGCTGTTCTTTGACTTCAGAGCATCTGATCTTTATTCAAGCTGTCAAATCCTATTTGTCATTTCTCACTATATGTGGAGGTTTCAGAGTTTTAGTTTAACCTCTGTCGCACAGACAAATTGCTCCTGTTTGACTTTAAGCTTTTCTTTCTACGTTACATAAATCTGATCGTCATCACAGAGCTTTGAGACATGGGAATAAACACTCTCACTCCCACGTCTACACTACAGGGAGCTCGAGGATTCAATTTATAGTCAGGCTGTCCTCAGAAAGCATCAGGACACTTGCAGTTCCTCGTTTTAATGTAGCGTTAGAGTTTCTCGCTGTATTAAGTGGTCCGAATTGACCTTTCCATAAGCTCCACCCCTCCTTTGGTTATAGTTGCTCACCCAGGCAAGCAATATAGAACATTCCATTGGAATGAAGTGGAGAATTCTGAGAACAGCTTGGAAAAGAAAACTCTTATCTGCTGTTTTTGTTATATTAGACAGTGACATGATTAAACTGTGGGGGGTGGGGGGGATCACAATCAACTAATAAAAAAATGCTTTTGAAACACTCAGATTAGTGTGAGTGAACAGAATTGTTCCTCACAAATCTTGTTTTATCTGAAATTTTTCTTCCAATATGTTTCATTCAGCAAGAATGCATTAAATTAATCAAAAAATGACTTTACAGACATGTGTAAAAAATGTATAAAATAAAAAATAAACAAATAATAGTTCCTCACAAATCTTGTTTTATCTTAAATTTTTCTTCCAATATGTTTCATTCAGCAAGAATGCATTAAATTAATCAAAAATGACTTTACAGACAAAAATAAACAAATAATAATAATAATAATAATAATAATAATGTATCACGGTTTGCACAAAAATATGAATATGAATCAGTAAAATCTGTCTTCAAAGTATAGAATAAGAAATGTTTATTGAGCAGCAAATTAGCATATTAGAATGATTTCTTAAGGATCATGTGACACTGAAGACTGGAGTAATGATTTGAATACTATTTCACTTTTTTTTACTGTATTTGTGATCAAATAAATGCAGTCTTGGTGAGCAGAAGAAACTTATTTTTAAAAACAACCTCACTGAGCCTAAATTAATAAACAATAGTGTGTGTGTGTGTGTGTGTGTGTGTGTGTGTGTATATGAAATAACAGCAGGTGTCTGATCTGTATAATCGTGTTTCTCTGTCTGTTCCCACAGGCTGCCCTCAGAGTCCCATGAGCAAGGTCACGTTAACACTGATCACCGTATGCACGTGTGTGGTGGCAGTCGTGTATGGCACACAAACGTCCTGTCCTCTCACCGTCAAGGTCACGCTCCACGTTCCTGAACACTTCATCGCTGACGGTGAGCAATCTATAGACAGCCACAATGTATTATTTTAACACCAATAGGAACCTTTTTTTATTATACTTCCTTTTTACTACATTTAAATAGATTCCGTACAGCAATACAAACAAAATATTAATGATCATTCATTTACCTGATACCAGCTTGGTGAATTTTAGGCTTTTTTTGTATTCTTTATTGTGATGCATTTAGTTGACACTTGTATCTAAAGTCACTTTCATTGTGTTCAATGTATCTTTCTACATGTAATTAGTTAATGGATTTGAATGAACAACCTTGCTGTGAGAAGACACAATTATATTTTGCTGCTCTGCAACACTTGCAGAGTGAAGTGACATTTTGGAAATAAAATGTCCGGTGAGTGGTACCAAAAGGTTAATTCTCTATAATGTTTGAAAATAACGTAGCACCTTCCCTTAACCCTTAAATGCATAAACCGGGTGCAATAGTGTAAGTGTATTTTCCTGCGTAACAATATTTACATATCTTATGACTGAATATGTGCAATTCACCTTTATTCCTCGAGGTGGCACTGTTTGATAGACAACGATGACTTGATGTTTCACTCATAATTACCGCAGGCATAAAAAAAGAATATCATCAGCAAATAGTAAACTAGTTTGAATGGCTTTACTGCAGAGTGATTACTGTATGTAATGGAATATAAATGTCACTGTCATTTGATGATGGATGTGGTGAATAAGCTGGCAGCAATCAAAATATTTATTTTGAAGTCACTGAAAAAGATAGTTTTGAGAATATGGTTGAGATCGCGAATATGAGCTAGATGCTGAATTTACTGTGGAAGTGCGCTCTGACGATGATAGCGATGGTAAAATTATCTGCTCAGATTGAACCCTTCTAAGTTTCAAAAGGTAACAAAATATGCTTTATTTTAAACATCAAGAGAGTTTTGACGGTTTTTTGACAGTTTTTTTTTGTTGCTTTTGCAGCAGGTCACTGAAAAAGATAGTTTTGACAATATGGTTGAGATCGCGAATATGAGCTAGATGCTGAATTTACTGTGGAAGTGCGCTCTGACGATGACAGCGATGGTAAAATTATCTGCTCAGATTGAACCCTTCTAAGTTTCAAAAGGTAACAAAATATGCTTTATTTTAAACATCAAGAGAGTTTTGACGGTTTTTTGACAGTTTTTTTTTGTTGCTTTTGCAGCAGTTAGAGATCCATCAATGCTGGAGACCCAGGTTGCTAAAGACCCGAATGTGTAATAATGATTGGCAAAACATCCATGCATTTAAGGGTTCACCTACCTAAACCTGAACTGACAGTGTTAACAACAGAAATTATGAGATAAAAAAAAAAAAACTTTGCTGAAGCAACCATGACATTTTGTCTTGCTACTACAAGTTTTGAGCTCTTTTTTCATGACTTGTGTTTTACGGCACTTGTACCCAAGTGCTTCATATCACAAGTGTAATGCTGTACCAGGTGCGCTACCAAGCAAGTTTACTATGTCAGAAAAGTCATATATATATATATATATGGAGCTGGTTATGTGATGTAGACATCAAAATTCATTAGTTTACAAATCATACACTATGGTAAAAGTGGTTTGAGCTCATAACATAGTATTGTGCATGGAACCATGTGAAATTAAGTCTTTGCTAATCAATAATCACTGCCCTGTAAACATATTTTGTGTGTAAAGGAATAAAAGTTGTTAGTGTTTTACTACCACTGGTGTTCATTTCAGCTAGAAACTGCAGTAAATTGTGTGTAAGGGTACATTTTTGGAGTGTTTTTTTTTTTTGCAATGAGCCTTGTTATTGGATAAAGCCACAATAACTTGTACAACATGAACATTCTAACTAGCCAAACCCTGACCCTTTTGATTTTGTCACAAATGCCGCCCTAAAGCTTTACAAACATGGACATCAAGAACTTGTAGTGGTCACAAATGTGGCACTTGTGAGCACTCTTCTGAAACATTTAAATGTCAATTTGGAAACCCTACCATCTGACACGTGCATGCAGCAGGCTTTGCAAAACAACAAGTGTACATCAAGTGCACCATTTGGAAGAGGCCCTGGTCTGTCCTCATGAGTTCCCTTTCAGTCGGTCACTCTCGACGTCACGTCGGATGACCGACGAATTGGGATCTCGCTTAGAGAGACCAATCTACTTCGAGTGTAAACTAAACGAGCCAATGCACATTGGCATGCGATTATTGCATCCAGCTGCTGCTGATCACAGCGTGAGTATAAGTAGGCAGCAGATGCAGCGCATATTCAGCTTTTCGCTTCGGAGCCGAGCGGTTCTATCGTTCTGCTCCTGAACTTTTACGTAGAGATGTAAAAACTAGTCAAGCATGCTCTTCGTGGGCTCTCGCGCTGGTGGTACGGCGCTTCAGCGGCGGTGGTTTCCCGTGTCGAGTGAGTTGCACACAACAGGCTGCACTACCCCTGTGTGTGTTGCAGACGGCCATCTCCCCTGTGCACTTCAGCACACTAAAAGAGCAAATTCCATCTAAAAGAGCTTCACGGATGGAACGTCTTTTTAAAGACGCGTCTTTTTAAAGATGTCGTACCATC
>NW_015555841.1:276475-288133 GCF_001515605.1 Sinocyclocheilus anshuiensis
TTACACTCGAAGTAGATTGGTCTCTCTAAGCGAGATCCCAATTCGTCAGTCATCCGACGTGACGTCTCCGTTCCCTCCTTCAGGGAACGAGGGTTACCATACGTAACCGAGACGATTTGCATTATGGGTTAAAATGGTGGCAAAATATAGTATTTTTTCCCAGCCAATATTTTAAAAGCATATCTTGCCAGAACAATTTTTGTGCACAAAAATAAATAAATAGAGTTCTTCTAAAGAAAGTTCTGTTTGATCTTCATATAATCTCACTGCTGTCTAAGAGAAACATAGGGAGAAACAGGGGGGAAAAAAACAGGCTATTAATGGATTTTGACAAGTTTTTTTTTTTAACTGTATGCTTTGAGTTAATCTGATTTAGCTTGGACAGTTTGTCAGTGTGTCAGAGAGAGAGACTGACTGAAAATTCAGCCATGGCCATATGAGTTCATCATATCTGCTTCAAATTATTCAAATGAATTAATGATAAGATATAATTCTGAAATTCCAAATCTCTTAAAAAGAAGAAAGCTAGAGATCTGTACGATCTCACAGCGATTGTGCACAGTGATGAGGGTGAGAGCGAGCAAAGGTCAGAAGACAGTCGGCTACTGAAGAGCATAGAAACCTTTTTAATTAAAGCCATGTGATGCTGATGCTGCAGTCCAGAGATGCTGGACCATCTGTCAGAGTCGCTGTCGGCTGCTTTAACCATCAGAGAACAAACATGGCCAAAACACACACACATACAGTACAAAAGCTGTGAGATGATCTGGCTATGATATGTTTAGAATAAATCTGAAATAATCTACATCTGAGTGTTGTGGTGAGAAAAAAAAAAAATGCAATGAGGGAAACTGCAGCTGCTTGTATTGGGATGACCTAAATTGCAGATTCCACCTGCTGTATATGTGCCACATGTTATTATCATTTGTTCCTTTTATCTGGTTGCTGTAACCGCATTATGAAGGTTATTGTTTTACAGAACTGAGTGATTAATTTTTTTAAAGACTGAAGTAACACACACACACACACACACACACAAATCTTAAGACTTCCTTTCTTCTGTTGGTTTAATGAGGTTTTCTGTCATACCCTAACCCCTCTGCCAACTCTCACAGAAACCTGCACATCATTAGATGTAAACACAAGTGTGATTTGGCTGATTTATGAGCCTTTTAATTAGTGGGGACACATAATATTTCCTCACAAATCATTGTCATTAAATTCCACCATATTAGAGAGGACATGTGGTCCTCTATAGCCACACACACACACACACACACACACAACAACAACAACAACAACAACAACAAACAAACAAAATATGTGATTTTTATTCACATTTTACAACTGAGGTGGTTTTGGGAGATTTTGTCAGGTTTAACACTTCTGAGTACAAATTTGTCTCCCAAAATATGGTGAAGTAGGTAACACACACACACACACACACACACACACACACACACACACACACACACACAGAGACACACACATGCATTCCAGGACCCGAAAATATCTTAATTTGATAGCATGATTTCTAGGTGATTTGTCATAAATACTCTGGTAGGTTTGCTGAGGGTCATGGGCTCCATCTGTTGTGTTTTTTTTTTGTTTGTTTTGTTTTTTTTAGAAAGATGCAGACAAACTAAAAAATTGTATCACTCATATTAGCCCACACTTTGCATATAGCTCCTGTAATGGTTGTATAATTAGTATCAACTTAAAGCTCTTACATTAGTCTAAGATTTGAAGAGGTCACAGTCGCCAGCATCAGGTTTCTAATTAAACTGTTCGCTGACATTCAGCAGCTGATTGTTTCTTAGGGGGTATTCAGAAGGTCATCATAAATGTTTTTCTGAAAACACAGACTGTTTCTCTGAAACCCCCAGCCATTAGTCAAACTCATTTCAGACATGGTCCACTGCTTTTAGCTGTATATGTAGCTTATGCTATAGCCTTCCTGTCTATGAGGGTTTTTTTAAAGGACGTAAAATGCAATCAGGTTTTACATAGAAGTATAATGCATGGTAAATTTTGAGTGCATCCATATGAATTATATATATGGTATTAAAAAAAAAAAACTACATTATATTTATTGCAATAGCACTGCTTGGTTGAGCATAATGTTTTTTTGTTTTTTTTTGCAAGTAACATTTATTTATTTATTTATTAAATTCAATGGGTTAACTGCAGTTTTTTATTGGTAAAAAAATTACTAGCAATTTATGAATTAAAATTATTTCACTGTAAATTCTACAGTATTTTTTCTTCAGTGTACAAAAGGACACAAAAGAATAATCGTAGAATTTGGTGTGCTCTTCTTGAAGGTCATAAGATAAATGTGTATTTTCAATCCTGTCCTTTTTTTTTGTATAGGAAGCAGTTTTGTGGTTAGCATGGGCAGTTATCTGGATGTCTCCAACTGGTTAAATCCAGCTAAACTGACTCTGTACTACCAGACCAACACCTCCACCCAGTGGGTGAGAGACTACTGCGGCCAGAGAACGACTGACCCCTGCGAACAGCTCTGTGACCAGGACACTGGTGAGTGAACAAGCACACACACACACACACAAACACACACACACACACATTTGTACGGCTGTCTTTGTGGGGACTTGCAGTAGACTTGTATCGTTGTTATACTGACCGAACAATATTTTTCTACCCACTAAACTAAACCTACCCCTCACAGAAACCTTTTTTTTTTTTTTACATTTTTCGTCCTTCGGGCTTGCCACATTGACGTCCTTCGGGCTTGCCACATTGACGTCCTTCGGGCTTGCCACATTGACGTCCTTCGGGCTTGCCACATTGACGTCCTTCGGGCTTGCCACATTAACGTCCTTCGGGCTTGAGTGAGCCGCGGACGGCGGCGGACTGGTTCTGGCTCAGGACCAGACACTCCCCAGACACCGGAAGACACCTTCCCTCCAACTTAGTCCAGTGGTGTCTGGGAGGTCCACGGGGCGATGGTAGTTGGCCCCGAGCCAGAACAGCTGATTAAGGACGGCGTCCTCTAACGCCGTCACCGCTGCGAGCTTGCAGAACTCCCCGGCGTACTCGTAGATGGGGAGATCCCGGCGGGATATGGTGAGGAAACGAGCAGCGATCTCCATGTTGTTGTTTAGGTCGGTTATTCTGTCACGGAAACGGGTGTGTGGAGGCAGGCAGGACGACGAGGACGACAAGGATTCCAATAATGACATTTATTGTAGACACAACAAGGCAGGTTCAGGTAGGTGAGACACACACTCGGGGTAACATTAACAATAACCGACACCAATGTTCAGACAGACAGGAACTAATAAGGGGTGAATAATTAGAGGCAGACAGGTGAACACAATGACGGTGATTAACTAATGATTAGACGGGCTAAACCAAGACAAAGGGAAGAAACCACAAAAAACAGTCCACAGGGGCGTTACACTTACGAGGAAACACATTTATTTGCTCGTGACCTTCTGTTGTAATCTGTGGCTCAAGGTCTTAGTCAGATTGTGTCGGTTTGCAGGGCGTCAGTGAAATAAGCATGCCGATGCCTGGGGATCAGGGGAATAACACAAGCCAGCTGTGATGTCTCAGACCCGGGGCTTATGAGCATCATGCTTGACATTTACAGTTATTGTCTAGAATCTGTCTTTGTAGCTCTTTTGCAATACGGTCAGGACCCAGAAACACAAGTTGCTCTTTAGTCTGATGCTCAGGGTGAAAGTACAGACATTTGATTGTGACATAACGATGGATGAATAAACAACATGCTTTAAAAGAGTTATTCTTAAGATTTATTCTTAAGTTTTTTTGTTTGTTTGTTTTTAAGTTTTGAAATACACAAGTACACTTTCGATGCATTTAAGCACACTTCTTTTCCACAAGGGATATCACAGTGACAGAGTTCTTTTTAACAAAATTGCAGTTGAAAACAGCATGTATTACGTGTGTATGCATACCGCTCTCCCATTGTGTTATTTACTGTAAACATGTTTCCCATTTGTTTACATACGCTGAAAATCAATTGCTCAATTACTGAAATTAATTTTCTGTGGTAATAAGCAGCATGGAGCAGATGATGTCTGT
Source organism: Sinocyclocheilus anshuiensis (assembly GCF_001515605.1). Classification (NCBI taxonomy): domain Eukaryota; kingdom Metazoa; phylum Chordata; class Actinopteri; order Cypriniformes; family Cyprinidae; genus Sinocyclocheilus; species Sinocyclocheilus anshuiensis. The sequence continues at coordinate 280,550 of NW_015555841.1, forward strand.
GTTGTTTAACCCGGAATACTTATTTCAGTGTTTGGCCTTATAAATGTCTTTGAATGTAGTTCCACTTCATCATATAGGTCTGCATTTATTTTTAAACACAGTGAATAATAGAGCTGCTCCATGAAAGCTCCAAACTGGAAGCCAGTGTTGTGTGACCTGGCATTTAGATGCATTATCTACCTCTTGTTATTCTCTTTTAACTGGCCTTAAAGAAGAGGAAAATGTTTCTGCATATGAGCATGAAGCTGTATTGGATTACATCCCTTCTGCTTTTAGCACATAATGTCGCATGAGATCACTAATGCATAGTCAGTGGTGATGCATGAAGCCACCTCAATAAAAACTGAAGATTAGATTCATAAATGTGAAGGTGAATACGGAAACCAAGAGGAACGGCAATCTGAAAAAGTGTTGCATATATGCAAAGTGACGGTGTGTGTGGAGGGTAATGTGTTAGGTGAGCATTTGAAAGACAGAAAGGAAAAGATGCATAATGTTATTACCTAGGTGAAATTGGAATACTGTTATCAAAAGATGCAGATAGTCACAAACAAAGGACAAAAGTTTATTTTTATTTATTGGGTCACACCTGGGCCAATTCTCTCTATTAACTAACTATTAACTATTTTTTTTTATTTTTTTGCCTCAATAAACTCAATAAACTAATTTGCTGCTTATTAATAATTAGCAAGACAGTTAAGTGTATATGGGGTATGGTTTTGTGTTTATAAGTACTAATAAACAGCATGTTAATAAAATGCATGCTAATAAAGTTAATAGTGAGACTTTTTTATTTTTTTCTTAATTTATATTGTGAGATTTATTTATTTATGTTTTGCTTTGTCATTATGGTGTACAGAGAATAAACTGATGTAAAAATAAATAAATAAAATAATTTAAAGCAGTTTATATAAGGGCAGCAACATAACTAAATGTGGAATAAAATAAAGGGGTATCAATACTTTAGCAAGACACTGTATTTTATTTTATTTTATTTATTACATTTTATGATGTTTTATGACATTTTATGATATGTTATGACATTTTATTTCATGACATTTTATGGCATTTTTTTCCTGTTATTCTTCCATACCTTTTTCTGTTTTTATTTATGTATTTTTCTTAATGATCACTAGTACAGTTCATGTAAATTTTTACATTTATTAAACATATGCTTAATAAAAACACAGAACACAGAAAATGTGTCATTAATATCCATAAAATAATAAATTATCCAATTTTATTTAAACGAAGGGTTGGACAAATGAGTGAACTCAACAAAGTGAACTTGAACTGAGTGAACTTGATTAAATTCATCAAACCTGTGAAATTCTAGTAATTAATATGTCCTCCATAATTTTAACTATACTTCTCTGACCCTTCTTATCACTGATTGTACCAGGGGTGTAGGTTTGATTTTAACATTGGTGGGTAAATAACAGCAGACAAAACTGCCAACCCCCCACCCAACTTCTTCTGTTTGAGGCTCTTGCATTATATCATATACTGGTGTGTATATTCATGAAACAATTAACTATGTTTCCAGCCAAAGTTGCATATTTAACTTATGTGCAGAATTATAATATGGCATAAAAAATTTGAACACTGTTTCCATCCCATATGTTCAGGAGAATAAAACACATTGTCACTTCTTGGGCAACTGGTGCAAAGTATCAATAATAAAAATGAAAGTTGCTGTAACCAGGAAAGCCTGTGGCTCTTCACCCCCCCATAATAAATTATTTGCACCCCAGAGCGACACGGAGGAAATGCAGTAACAAATTACGCCATGTTATCTTGCATTCGGATGCCTTATATTTTGGGAACGCAATCGTGTGAGACTGGGAGGCGATTATACCAAATCATTTTGGTGATAGACTTCTGTTGAGAACTTTTCCATCTGTTGAGAAAGTCACATGACTTTTTTGAGGAATTTGTTTGGCAATTGTGTTTCCATCATAGTTTAGTTTACTGGATTTAAAAAAAAAAAAAAAACTAATCTGTGTGCATCTTGGTGTTTCCATCAAACATATTTTTTCATGCAATATCCCAAAAAATTCACATAAATGTAGGTAGATGGAATCATAAGTATAGATAAAGCCTAACTCCCTCATGCCTTCAGCACTCATAATTCCCTATATAATAGCTTTATTACCACAGAACTTCACTGTGGGAACAAAGCACTCTGTCTCACTGTACTCATTAAACATGTTTGATTGAGTTTATTGTGCTTTGTCTACAGTAGGTAGTTCAGTTGTGGACAACAACTTTGCATGCCACTTCTCTATGCTTTTGTTGACTATAAAACACGTATTTGGCATTTTCCTGATTTTTTCCTAGCAAAAAAATCACTTATCATGAAATTAAAGCTTAACATGAAGGCCTGATTATTTCAAGTCCATTGTTTTTTTTATTTCTTGCTGTATTTTCACCCTTAAAACCATGATTTGGCTTTCCTCTTGTACAACTGTCCTCTTTTGTGCAAATAAATAAATCTCTTGCTGATTCTCTGCCAAGTGGTTCTATTGTAGTCTGAGGCTTTGTCCAAATACCCACACTTGCAGTCTTTGCACTTGACCACTTGATTACTTAAATGACGTATTTCCTGTATTTGGCCAAAGTCTTCAAGTGGGTGTGAAGACCACAAGTGTGTGTCGAACTTTTCATTACCTGATGGGACACACTTATTGTGTTGTAAAAATGCAAGTGTTTACACAGCTTTATTTTAATTTTAATTTGAAATACTTTGCATTTTAAAATCAACTTCTAAATGTCTGTTCAGTAGTCCCTATAACATGACATTATTTAAATTTGTGATGCTTCTAATTAAATGATAAAAAGCAGTTGCAAATGTTATACAAAATAAATATCACCACAACTCATCTTTGCACCAATAAAAGTAAAAACACTGTTTTTCTACCAAATTATTTGTAATATCTAATTATTATATTAATATTTAACTTACATTGGAAAGGTTTCCGTGACCTCTCGCGAGATCTCGGCAAAAAGTCTCACGATTTATTTCCAGAACATGATGCATGATGGGATACACTTAGCCTTGAATAGCGCTCTGGAGCGGTATTCGAGATAGTGTGGATTTAATATCCCTTAAGGGCACTGCACTTTGGCATTTTGAAGACATGGGACAGACTTGCACACTTACTTCCTGTCGTGCGCACGCGCTCTCAAGTGGCCAAGACCGCAAGTGTCGGTATTTGGACAAGGGGTGAGAAGGATTTAATGGGCTGTGTAATAATTTTAATTGTCAAAAAATTACTCCTCTTTTACTGTTTTGGTTAAACATGATCACCTGTTGCTTAAAAAATTGCCTTTGTTTTTCACTATAAAGAAAAAAAAAAGTAGTTTTATTTTGTAATTTTCAGGAGGGTGTACTCATTTTTGCAACACAACATTTTATCACTTTGATAAGGTGGTTTTATTTTCCTGAACATGCTTCTTTGGTACCTGATCAACCAGACTTGCTAGAACATTATATCTCTAAAGAACCCTAATTTGTATTCCAAGAGTAATTTCTGAATTTGTCAAATGTTACAAGATATGTACTCATTTATGGTGAGTACTGTAAATAGTTCTCGGGAGTGATACTTATCAATGTTGAAAGCAGTTTTCACTGCTTAGTATTTCTGTGGAAATCATGATACTTGTTTTAAGTATTCTTTGATGAACAGAAAGTTCAAAGAACAACATTTATTTGAAGTATAAATCTTCTGTAACAATACAAGTGCAATATTTTTTTTTTCAGTTTTGAAGCTCTTAATGCATCTTTGATTCATTATCTATCTATCTATCTATCTATCTATCTATCTATCTATCTATCTATCTATCTATCTATCTATCTGTCTGTCTGTCTATCATCTATCTATCACAGTTTCAGCTAAAAATATTATTAATAATAATCAGAAATGTTTATTCAGCAGCCAATCAGCATATTAAAATGATTTCTAAAGGATCATGTGACACTGAAGACTGGAGTAATGATGCTTAAAAAATCAGAGCAATAAATTACATTTTACAGTATATTCAAATTCTTCCAAACCTTTGACCTGTTAGATCATTTGTTACCAGTCTTTGTTAAAGTTGGTTAAATCTCTTGCGCAGTGTTTTAGCAGTAAGTGTTCTGCAGGCTGCAGTGCTTCTCAGATGAATGGCGAAGTGCTCATCCTCAGAGAGGTGACGGTGTGACAAGGTCTGCCGTCGAATTTTGAATCAATCCCAGCAGGAATAGAGAACTGAGCAGTGGTGTGACTGCGGGAGGACTCGAGGAGGTTAAATTTAAGTCAGGCTATCAGTGTTCTGGGCGAGCTGCAGAGCTTTGATTGCATACGCTGGGAGGATGGCCAGTAGACAGTTTCAATAGTCCAGATGAGAGCAGGATAAACCAGTGTATCCTCACTCATGACTCCTTAGGAAGCTTCCTCATTTCTTGTTCCTCGCCTTCTTGTGGAGCAATTAGAGAACTGAGATGCCCTTCAAGATGGCTGAGTTTGATCGGTTTCCAGGTGACGGGCTGGAGGACGGAGCGAGGAAATGAGGAAGCATGAATTTTAATTTTGAGAAGCACCCTATGTCTATTGTTGTGGTTTCTGGAAGTTTTTTGTTGTGTTTCTTCCGTTTCTTCTTCAGCTAGGGGCCAGCATACTGATACTGTATATTCACACAATTTGTTAACAAATAGAGCTGTATATTATAGTGTATATTATGTCCAAAAAACAGTATTGCATATGCATGGATTGTCATTCAGTCACTCTTTGGCCTACTCTTGTTTATGTGAGCTGTTCAGTCTATCACTGGACATTTGGATTTTCAGATGATGCACATTAAATCTTATTAAATAATGCTGTTATGAAGTTGGTCAAAATCTTTCCTTGTTTCAGTAAAATATTATATTTCTAGATGTAAGTCTATATTTCTATTTATTTTGAGGTTTAAATGTAAGACTTGTGGTCCTCACTGTATGAAATTCATAGTTAATTATTTATCCATGCACCACTGAAAATGACCAGGATTTAATGACAAGTTCTTGCAATAAAATACTTTATACAGATTTTCACACTGAAATCAATGCAGGCAAAGGTTGATTTTCCTTCACAACACAACAAATTACAATAGAATTGTCATATGTAATATATACAATTTTTATAAATATTTATTTATTTAACATTTAATTTAAATCACTGAACACATGGCCATCTGTGTTTTACTTATTGGATCAAGCAGAGTATTTATAAGACTTAAATTACATTTTCTCAACAAGGAGGCGGAAGAGGCTCCTTATGAAGGCTGCTAGAGTCAGTGGTTCGGAGAGCAATCAAAAGTGTATTCAGCATTTGTGGAGTGATGGTGTGGAATCAGTAATTTGCCTGTTTCCAGGTGATTTTTTCCCCATATTTAAGCGTTGAGGATGACATTGGAGCTCTAGAGATATTGTTATGTTAATGAGAGAGAGATCTAATCTCTTCGGTTCCATAAAGAGAGCAATTTTGAGCTTAGCATCAGCTGAATGCTCAGTCAAGAGCTGATGCGTTACTCTCTTCATCTTGTACTAGTTGAGTCCTAGAATCTCTATTGCATCTGCTCACTCAGCCATTTACACTAGACTCCACGCTTGCAGAAATCTTGTCTAATCAGAACAGAAGCAGAATAAAGAGACAGGAGAGGTGAGTTGACAGATGGAACCGTCACTGGTTCATTGCTTCAACTTCTGTTGTAGTTTCTCAATGTACCATGTACAGATAGCTGAGTATTTTATTGCAATATGTTCATTTACTGTACAATGGGATTCTTTTTTGCATTTCACTCTAACTTTGTGTGCATGAAGACAGCAGATACACCACACTATAAGAACAGACAGTAGAAGAAGAAGAAGAAGAAGAAGAAGAAAAAGCAGGCCTAAGTGATAAATACACTAAAAAATGCTGTACAAAATTAAATAGCAATTTCTTACAGTTACATACTGTGTTGTACTGTGTTCAGATGACTGTTCCTGTGAAATCAACACAGACTAGATATTTTTGTTCTTTTGTCAGAAGACTTCAGAAAAAAAATAACATAAATATAATGCATAATGATTAAGTCACTATTAGCCATACTGCAATACATCTTCTCTCAAAGCATAACTATAAAAAAGTAAATATTTTCATATCTCTGAATCTACAGTACATATTGCAGTATTATGTTAAATAAGGTATAAGTAATGTGTATATTATTTTAATAGCCATTAAGAGAGCAGGGGTTGTGATATACAGTATGTAGGTAGTAGGTAGGTAGTAGTTAAATGCAACAGTTTCTGTGTGCTGTTCAGAAATATTAATATACTAGCTAAAAGCATAATAACTGCAGACTAATCAGCTCTAAGTTCTCAGCCAAAGGGAACAATAATCACAGTAATGGCGACTTTAAAACAAAACAAAACACTGTTAATTTACAACTGTTTGTCCCACAAAGCAGTGTGATTATATATATATATATTGGTTAAACAATTAGCTACAAATTGCATACATTGAGGTCCAGAATCTCACAGGGTCCGTGTAACCCTTTGCAGTTCTTTGTTCAATTCGCACCATCAAAATTAACAAATGAAAAGTTGGCTTCAAACTTTCATTTTCAATTTCTTTGGAGCAATTTACAAACGGATAATTGTCTCTCATTTTAATTTTCAATTTTACGAGTTTGGGTTGTTGCGCCCGAATCTGATTTTTGAACTAACATAAAAAATGACTCATTATTCTGATTTTCCACTTCTCTGTTTTGCGCTCCCGGTTGGACCGTACCAGTGGGGGGAGCGGGGGGTGGGGATGTGGTTGTATTTACCCAGAGCGCTGTATAGGCTATATGCATAGGCGGAGAGTGAACCAACTCCAGGGTAAGGCTAAAAGCAGCCAAATGTATTAACCATCATAAACCCGTCTTTTTAGACAAGAACAAGACATGGGTGTCATGTAGGCTAAAAAAATGTTTAATGGGACTGAATTTGTATTTATTGTGATATCAATTTCTAACCTTTTTATTAAATTGCAAAGTATGTAACGTTTCCTGTCCACGGTTATTCAAACAGCGAATAAATTATATATAGAAAGTGACATTATCACTAACATTGAGTGTACGTACATCTGCGCTTTGTTGTTTATATATGAGAGAATTCGCAAGAGTCCGGAATTCAGTCAGCGAACGCGCGCGCACTCAACAAAACTGATGAGTTTCAACAAAACAAGTCTCGTCTAGACCTTGCTGTTTAAAAAAAAAAAAACTTCCACTGACCTGTCTCGCGACCAAAACACTCTCTGTTTGAACCCAGTATTCTAATAGTAGTCGACAGGTTTGGTTACGGTCTGACAAATATGTGAATGGGCCACATATTTTTTATTGTTGTTTGTTTTGTTTTGTTTTTTGTTTTACTTTGTGCTATGTCATCGCCCCCTTTCGTTACCTCAGCCGCCCCCTCATCAGTACTTCGCTGGCGCCAGCTCTGAGTACACGAATATTGAGTAAACAATGGATGGTTTTCACGCTAAAGTAAAGTAAAAGACCGCTTCTTAAACCAGAGAAGGTGAACATCGGGATTCT
>NW_015555841.1:288565-289157 GCF_001515605.1 Sinocyclocheilus anshuiensis
TCGGGCAGCCATGGCGGAGCAGGCAGAGCAGGGCGGCCGGGTGATGACGGCAGAGCAGGAAGCCATGGCGGAGCAGAGACATGGACAGACCACTTGACTGTGACAGAGCAAGCAGAGAGTTCTTGATTGGCCTCCTTGGCTGTGAAAGGACAGACTATGAGTTCATGAACGGCCTCCTTGGCCGTGACAGGACAGACAGTGAGTTCAAAATCGGCCTCCATAGTCATGACAGGACAGACAGCGAGTTCATGGACGGCCTCCATGGCCGTGACAGGGCAGGCAGTGAGTTCGTGAACGGCCTCCGGGGCCGTGACAAGACAGTCTGTGAGTTCGTGAACGGCCTCTGTGGCCGTGACAGGGCAGTCAGTGAGTTCGGAAGCAGGTGCCACCACCTCAGAAGGTTTTGCAGCGGATGCCGCCACCTCTGGAGGTTCTGCAGCGGATTCAGGCACTACATACTACGTACACATCTAGTTACTATGTAACTAGATGTGTACGTAGTATGTACATACACATCTACATACACATCTAGTTACTATGTAAGTACACAGGTATTAGGGCCACTTAATATAAAGTGGGACCAAATACAGTG
>NW_015555841.1:290465-294415 GCF_001515605.1 Sinocyclocheilus anshuiensis
GTATACACTGTAATTATGAAACAAAGCGACATATTTGTACTAGACAAGTGTGAAATTACTGTGGATAAAAAAAATTATACTCTGAACCTCATGTGGATTTACACAATTTGAGAAAGTCAAAAAGTGTTACTTTGTGCCCCGTTCGCCTCCTACATCCACATCCCCACCCCCCGCTCCCCCCACTGGTACGGTCCAACCGGGAGCGCAAAACAGAGATGTGGAAAATCAGAATAATGAGTCATTTTTTATGTTAGTTAAAAAAATCAGATTCGGGCGCAACAACCCAAACTCGTAAAATTGAAAATTAAAATGAGAGACAATTATCCGTTTGTAAATTGCTCCAAAGAAATTGAAAATGAAAGTTTGAAGCCAACTTTTAATTTGGTTCATTTTGATGGTGCGAATTGAACAAAGAACTGCAAAGGGTTACACGGACCTCACAGCATGCTGAAAATGTGGGATGCAATATCTCATTTAAACATCAAAGTAAACAGAAATCTAAAAAATAATCTATACTAATATTCTGCACTATTTCTAAGTTATTAATTCAGTAAGTCACTTGATCATATGGCTCCTTTATACAGAAGGAGGACAGATCACTTGAGATTTCTTTACCAAGAAATTAGAACTTGGTGACCATTTCCACTATTATTCCACTATAATTCCAATGTGAACAAAATTCCAACAAAATGTCAGCCAGTAATAGCAATATCAGTGTCCAATAGTGTCTATACAGACATTGACTGTTAAAAACAGCCATTGTATACAAGTAGTGTGTAGTTTGTGGTTCGAAAAATAAAAATTTACTTATTTTGTGAGATAAATAAACTCAAAATATCTTTACAGCCCATGCTGGAGAACACTAAACACTCAATCTGATCTGTGCTGTTCCTTCTGTCTGTGAATGTTTCTTTCTAAAGCATGGGGGCTGATGAGATACTATTTTTATTTATTGTTAATATTTGTTGTTTTGTGGTATACCTGTATACCCTTTTAATTTGCACTTGTAGTTTCACATACCTAGATTCCAGTCATGCATTAATAGTTGAAACAACTTGCAGAGGATGTTTGTGTAATAACCATGTTGCCGATATAACCACAATCTTTAAATATCATCACAATGGAAACTTCCTATTAACATTGTGAGAGAGCATTTAATTAATTTGAAGCAATGAATGTACTCGGATTCTCTGAGTGTATTTAACTTGTTTACAGCATGCACTGTTGTGTGCAGCATATAATGCTTATTAAAGAGAAAAGGAAATGTGTGGTATTCATGTTATAACATCAGTATTTCATTGGCATCTTTTATCTTTCCATTCATACGGTGTGAGCACTAAGCCGTGGAATCTGGAGAGTCCTTAAGGAGACTCACAACATGCTTAAAAAGCATTAAACCTGTGGTTTTCGAACATTTCAGGCCAAGCACCACCACTACGACACTTATGCCACAATTGCAAATATAAAAATGTCTGCATTATATTATAAAATACCAAATGAAAGTCTTTCTATTCAATAAGAAATCCCGAAGAAGAAGACAAAAAAAAAGTATTACATTTTCCACAAAAAAAACCATCAATCAGCACAACTGTTTTCAACAGTGATAATAAATGTTTCTTGAGCAGCAAATTAGCATATTAGAATGATTTCTGAAGGATCATGTGACAATGAAGACTGGAGTAATGGTGCTGAAAATTCAGCACTACTTCACAAGAATAAATCACACTTTAAAATGTCACAATATAAAACAGCTATTTTAAACTGACTTCTTAATAATAATAATAATAATAATAATAATAATAATAATAATAATCACTATTATAGATAATTTGTTTGGACATATGATTTGCCAGTATTTTTTTATTTATAAATGTAGTCTCTCTTGGGTTTGTGGTTGAAGATTGCAGTACACTTTCACATTACATAACATCATCTATCATATAAAATGTAAAAAAAAAAAAAAAAGGTTATTGGCTGTTAATTAATCATAGTAAAATCTCCATGATATCTCCTTGTGATCTGTAGCTGACACAAATACCTTATATTTTGTTTTAATTTGACCCTTGGTGCACATGGTCTTGTTTAAATTGTTTTATCTCATATGAGACACAGTAAACACAGCTTTGATGTCTCTCACATACACGCTATCTTTGTTTATTGCTGCAGATCGGTACGAGACAATTCCAGGTTGTCAAGCATACGTCGGCCAGAGTGAGAAAAAGCAGTGAGCGCTGATGAGCTGTCATAAACAGGAAGCCGGATCTAAATTAATTTCCTGCTGCTGTGATCCTGCAGAAAGCTAGCCAATGGAAGTCAAATGTTTGAGATGTAGATAAGACGTGGACTGTTGGACAGTCAAATTGATTCCACAATATAGTAAATAATGGAGAAAAAAAACACACACACAGCATGAAATGGTGCAGTAGAGAGTAATATTGCAGGACAAATAAACAAGAACAGCTGATACATGTGAATGATGTGAAGAATAGAAACTGGAACTTAATGTTTCTTTAGTTAAGACATTTATAATGTCACAAACGATTTCTGTTTCAAATAAATGTTGTCCTTTTGAACTTTCTATTTATTACAGAATGCTGAAAATTATCACAGTCTCCATAAAAAAATATTAAACAACGTAACATTTTCCCGGACGAGTCCCCGATTGTTAGGATCATCAAAATCGGGGGCTCAACCGGGATCTGAACCAAGGACTTTTCGCACCCTCACAAGTTTGAAGCTGCTAATGAATGCTAATTTTGAAATTGCCATATTAGAGACAAATTTTCAATTGCTAGGAGTGGACAAACACACTCCTAATTGACAAACAAACACATGGGCATACAAAAACGAGGCCCCCAGTTGTCGTAAACCTCCACAGTCTGGGGGTGATAATTTCAGTGCTTATTAAACATCACAGCATACATATTTGATTGCTATGTGGATGAGTAATTCATCACTGAATTAAAAAAAAAAACATGAAGAGGTGTCTTTAAACGCTCTAAGCGCCGCTGTGCTTGCGTACCTTGCAGGTCCTGCTGTGACCGCAGCCAGGCTGAGTATTATCAGACGCTTCTCTCCGTGTCGAGCGAGATGGAGAATTGGCTGATAGAAGCCTCTCGTCTTTCCACACACACTGAGTGTGTGAGAGAGCATTCAGCCGGCCGGGCCCGAAGCCAGCACAATCTCGGCCCACAACCAGCTTTTGATTAAACCACAAGTTTATCAGCTCCGATTCTCTGCCCTGCTCTCCTCTCTCACGGGCTGTTTTAGAAATATATGTTTTGCTCATGACTTAATAAAAGCTAGCCAAGCCTATCTTGTATTCATCTGTTGTATTCATATTCCTCGTTTGCACTCTCTCTCTGTTTCTCTCCTACACAACTAATAGAGGACAAAATGGCTCTGTCATTTCATAGTGTTCAGAGTTTATCAGCCCTATTTTCTCTCTCTCACTACTCTTGTCCATACGTCTCTGTGGGAGTGTAACATGATAAATCTTATCAAGGTCCATAGGCGGAATTGCTTCCCTCGGAATTGTGTAGTACGGGGAAATATTCATCTGAACAACAATGAGCCCGTTTACATGCACGTTCTTAAGCCGATTATGCTTAATAAGCCGAAAACGCACTTGGTCATGTAAACGCGGTAATCCGTTTTCTTTTATCGGAGTAAGGTCATACACGGCGTAAGCATAAACCGTCGCAACAGGAAGTTTTTTGCCTCTTAATCCGATTTCGCACGGCATGTAAACGCAATAACCCGCTTTCTGTCGGCTTATTGAAGTGTGCATGTGTGATACGTGACAGGAATGCATCGTTAGTGCAGATTTAAGCGCATCTAGACCGAGCAAACGTCTTGCAGTAAAGAAAGAAGGAAATATATCACAAAAGCAGACTTTTTCATGACTCAGAAAATGATAAAAATGTGTTCTCATTTCGTGCAGCAGAAGT
>NW_015555841.1:295474-302402 GCF_001515605.1 Sinocyclocheilus anshuiensis
CCCACTGTATATATATATATATATATATGATCAAAGATCATTCTCTTTAAAATCACTGGAGCAGCGTGAGTCTACCATGATTTGATTTCTGCATTTTCACCAAAACTCCTGCTATAATCTAACACACAGTTCACACTGTTCAACGAGTGTCTTATTTACATTCTGTTTGCACCGTGTTAGTTATATAAAAGTATTTGTGAGATTGCAGAAATGACATTGCAATAAGTAGATGACTGTGATCTTCGTGTGTCAGTAGACATGACTGTGTTTGGCTACAGTGCAGCACTACAATGGGAGTAGTTCTAAATATAATACTATCAACAACACTTTCAACCATTAGTTAATCTTGGCGGCTGTTGTAGTAAAAATGTAGAAAAAGTTTTCAAGGGTGTTCCACATGTAATGCTGATTTCACATGCAAAGATGTTATAGCCAATCATAGTAGTGGACGTTTCCATTGAAGTCTCACAGCAGACACACCCCTTCCAATGTGTTCAATTCAGAGGTTAAATTCAGGTTCAAAAATTACCATTTACATCTAAACTATGACTGTTTTAGATGGAAAACCCTGCAAAGATAATAAGGAAACATTATAATATAATGCATTTCATAACCCCTATAAAAATAAATTTTGTGACCCCTATAAAAACAGGCTGAGAGAAAGAGAAGGCATCGTGCCAGTGTTGTTTGAGCATGTAAATAATCCCACATGTCAGCAGAACCCACACAATCAAAAAACACTGATGTGAATGTTAAATATAAGGATGGTAGGAGGTCTTTGTAATGGAACATAATACTTGAAATAAATTAATCATATGATCAAAGTATGACTAAATTGTATCATGACTAAACTATGGCTCTGACAATTCAGAATCTCAGGTGCATATAAGATCATATAAGTATTAATCACAATGGTGTTTCTCTCTATAATCCTCTATAATGGCATTTGTAGGGAAAGGAAGACACATTTTTCAGTTAGAAAGTGAACTTCAATAAGCTAGACCACCATGTTTCATGTTTCATCATATTGAAAATTTAGAATTATATCTGTAAATATTAAATAAGGAATCTGTAGTTATGTTGTAGAAATTGTAGAGTTTTTTTCTCATATAACAGCTTGTTAAATAATATATAATAGCTCCCAGAATAAATGTAAAAACTACTACTACTACTACTACTAATAATAATAATAATAATAATAACACGAAAGCATAACATTCATGATATTTTGAAGAATATTTGACTTTTGTTGTATAGATATAGGCCTACCGTTCAAAAGTTTGGGGCTGGTCATTTTGTACTGTTTTTGAAAGAAGTACCTTCGGCTCACCAAGGCTGCCTTTATTTGATCAAAAATACAGCAAAAACAGTAATATTGTGACATATTATTACAATTTAAAATAACTATTTTCTATGTGAATATATTGTAAAATGTCATTTATTGCTGTGATCAAAGCAAATTTTTTACACTAGACGCTAAACACAAGAGTGAGTCAAGGCATTCAGAAACATTGCGGAAAACGCCTAATGTATTTATTGTAAGGAGCCCTTGAATGGTGCATGTTATTTGTACAGTTTACTGTTGAACATGAGTCCTTTAAAGAGAGTCTCTTAAAACACTTTGCAACTTAGTTTGTTCAAAAATAATTCAATAACTTCTCCAAGTAGCATAGACAAACTCACTTCAGATATAACCTTAGGACGAAGGTCGACCATGTATAGGCAATCTACCTGCACAATAGCTCAAATCATCATTGAGAGCCGTTTGATTGAAACCTCTAAATCAGAATAATTGGCACATCATCTGGAGGACCAGCACTTACTGCTGCAGAAGCATTTTAGTGCATTTGAACCTTCATTTTTAAAGATGGAAAGGCTCATTTTCTGCCGTGTCTAACAGAAGGGCTGCTCCTGTACTGATTTCATGGTACAGGTATCTGTCATATGCTGATGCGCTCACAGCAAATTAATTATTAAGCACTTGGCTATTAAACTAATTGTTTCTGTTACGTCTGAGAGTACAGTTTCACTCTAACTGCCAGACATTTGTAATTATTTCCTTTTTATTTCTTTTTCATTTATTTTTTGTTAAGTGGCGCTATTAAGCAACTCATATATGTCTTTGCTTCTGTCTCTTTTTATTACATGTGTAAGAATAACTATTTAGCATTTTCAGAGTGTTGAAGTGTAAGTTAAGATGTTCAAATGTAACCCGATAGAGAATTGTCGATTGGTATAGAGTACAAATAACAATATATTATTACAAATAACAATATATATGTCAGACTCTGTTCCATGTTTTGTGTGTGTCCTGCTCCCCATGTGCCTTCCCATGCCCTTATTTGGTTAGTTTCCTGTTCCTGTCCTGATTAGTTTAGTTCATTTGTCCCAGGTGTTTCCCTTGATGTTTCATTGCTCCCAGGTGTGTCTCGTCATCCCCTCCTCCTGTGTGTGTGTATAAATAGTGTTCCCAGTCCCAAGTTCTCTGTCCGCTGTGAACGTCTTCCTGTGAACGTCTTCGTGTGAACGTCTTCCTGTGTTCGTCTCCCTTGGTGGTAATAAAGTCTTGTTAAACGTGTTCTCCAGCGTCTCCTCGTTCCTCGTGTGTGTGCAACGTGACAATATATGTATATGGACATGTAGCTATGGACAGTAGTCATTATTCAGAAATGTTTTACCAAATTCCACAATTAATTTAGGTAGTCCATACAGCTGTGTAATAAATTGCAATAGATTACTTCTATTACTTTGGTATTTACTGTATGTTAGCTGTGGTTGGCAACTGTTGCCCTCTCCATCTTCTATTTCACTTTCTCTGTTTGTTCCAGTGCAATAGTTGTGCCTAAATGTGCTTGTTTTCATAAGAATAATTCGTGAAATGGGAGCCTTTAAATGGGATGAATATCATTATCATAATGGGAGTACAGATGGGTGCATATTATTTCTAATATTCACCGCTCCAGCTCATGAAATATGAATGTCTGCCTCTGCGGTTTGTAAAATGACTTTTCTTATTGTTTTGTTTCCCCTCCAGCCAGAGCTGGTTTTGAAATTACCCTTCATATTCAAGTGAAGTACTACTGTAACTTATCTGATTTCTCTTGCTTTTCAGATTTGGCCTTTATTTTAATTTGAAGAGTATGTTAGTTAGAGTATGTTTTAATTTCCCTATGTCACTTTTATATTTTTGATTGGTTTGTTTTATGAATCATGAGCTTGTAAACTCTAGGAAACTTCTGAAAGTATCCTGATTTCCATATGCATGAATAAAGCAGAATGGGAAACTATGAGAATTTTACTGCATGATTTGTTACATTGGCGACTTTAGTGACAGAAATAAACCAGACCTCAAACAAATATTAAAGTTTTTTTTTTCTGGTTATATTAAAGTAACACTAAGGCATGCTGATTATTTTCTTGTTGTTGAAATTAATTTGCAAACTTATTTTTAAGTTCTGTGTTTATAGACCTCATGTTCATTTCTAAAATAGATGAATGCATAGAGATGTACATAATATATTACACAATTTCTACACAATATATATTTTTTAAGAAGAAATGAACTGACAATTCTTTCATCATTTATAGTCTCATATGGAAGCTTGTTTCCACTATGAAAAAAAAAATGTATGCCTAAAATAAATAATTTATTAAAAGTTAATTGCAACGTTTTCAAATTTTTCCCCCTCAAATTATGTGTACATCTCACAACTGTGAATTTATTTCATCTCACAATTCAGGCTTTTTTCCTCATAATTCTATAAACTGGTGCAAAATAACATAAAAAGATGTTGACTCAAAATTGCAAGATATAAACTCAAAATCCTGAGGAAAAAAGATATTGATTGCAAGATATGTAGGTTGCAATTGCCTTTTAATTGCATTATTTTGTGGCAAAAACAAGCTTCCATACTCTCATGTCATTTTAACACGACAGTATATTTTCCCATTTAATGATATTTAAAATTAATTTATGTTGATTTGAAATATGACATGGACATATTTCTGTGAGATTCACCTAAAAATCCCTCTGTCTCTGAGGAGGCATATTATTCTCGTATCCTTGACTCCTAGCATCACCTACTGAGAGCTGAGTAGCTCTGTGATACCTTTCAAGATAAGTAAATATGTATATGTATCCATCTGATAGTGAAGGTGTCGGAGACCGAACCAGCTCTCACATGTCACTCTTCCCACTTCACTTGACTGCTTATAGGACAAACTGTACTTTGAAAACCTTTTGTCTGGAGCAAATCCATGTGTGTGCGATAGCACAGGGTGCCACATGGACATGCAGCTGATTTGCCAGAGGGATAAATGAACATAATCTGTCACTGTGTTGTGCTCTCTGCAGGGGAATGCAGCTGTCTGGAAGGTTATGCCCCTGACCCCGAGCATAAACATCTCTGCGTCCGCACTGATTGGGGCCGCAATGAAGGGTGAGTGCTGCAAACCACTCTGTCAACGCCTCACAAATAGGCCAAAGAGAGAGAGATACGATTCATCACCTCACCTCATGCCAAGTGTAGTAACTACTCTTCCTGACTCTTGTGGCGCATGTTAATGAACTCACTCAAGCAAACAGCTGGTCCAAACATAAAAAAATAAAAAATCACAGCAGCCCAGAAGTCGACTCCAGTCTGAGACTTAAAAGAAAAAAAAAACCTAGGACAGTGTTACACTTAACAACAGCTGTCACACCTCCAGGTAATTTAAACAAGTTAGGTCTAAAGTAATCTAAAAGTAATCAAAGAGTAGTCTGATAATATTACCTAAAATATGTAATGTAATGGTTGTGTTACTAACTGCAATTTCTGTCATGTAATTTGGAATCGGTAACAGATTACAATTTGTCAGTAATCTACCCAGCACTGGCAACTGGATAGCAACACCATAGCATCATAGTGGTCCGTACTGCACCTAACGACCACCCAGTTCTCTTTAGCAACCACCTAGCAACACCCTAGAAACACCACAACATCCTAGCATCATAATATACTTTTTTTTTGCCACTTTGGATAAGCACCTCTGACATTTTCTTCAGAAAATGTGAAACTCTAGTTCAGAGGTGCACAATTCTGATCCTTGAGGGCCACCTTCCTGCAGAGTTTAGCTCCAGCACACCAGAATTTTCTCATTATCCTGAAGACCCTGAGTAGCTGGTTCAGGTGTATTTAATTACGGTTGTAACTAAACTCTGCAGGACACTGGCCCTCCAAGAGTAGGATTGGACACACTTGATTTAGTTAATTACTGTTACTATTATAATTTGTCAGCTGAAACCCTTAGCATTTATACTCACAAAGCCTTTTTGTGTGTTTGTCCCACAGTCCGTGGCCTTACTCAAACTTGGAAAGAGGTTACGACCTTGTCACAGGCGAACAGGCTCCAGAGAAGATTTTCAGGTAAGAACCAGATCTCCCCACCTGTCTGTCCTCTAAAATAAGGTCCCATGCTAAACACAACAGTCCCTGGGGTGTCCCAGTCCAGGCAGGGCCTCCCTGCCTGCTGTCAGCGGCCCTCATACTGAACACAGGACTTCACAGATTGCCTGCGGGGCAGCGCTGTGGGTTTCCTGGTAGGAATTGCCCTAGGCATGTTCCACCTGAAAGAGGAGGGAGATCTACCAGAGCCCTGGGCCTCTTTCCATTTTAAAGCAGCGTCTAGTACCACTGTGAGTGTTTAGTGTGTCCATATATTTATTTTTCATGTTCTCAAGAAAATGGTGGAGATAGAAAGTGAACAAGGACAGGTCACAAACCGCAGCATGTCACTTTGGATTTCTCGATGTTTCTGTCCTGCGGGCGTGACAGTCTAAAATGCTTCTGCCCTTAAAATATCTGCTGTAACTCATCACATGTATTGCAGCAAGCCTGACTGCAGTCTGAATGTTGCATGTTGATTTTTCTAACCAAACTCATTGGAAATATGTGACTACATTTCTCAAAAACATAAAATACAGGTAAATTTCGCTGCACTTTTCAGACACTTTGCATGACACATCCACAAGAGGCACTATAAGCAAGTACATTTACATAGGCAAGTACATTTTTCTAAAAATATATACTTATTTTGCAGTTTCACAGTGCTAAATAATGTGTTCAATTTTCTTTGAAACAGTTATATGTGATTGCTGCAACATTTTATTATGTTGGTTAATGCATGGCAATTAATTTGCCATGCCATGGCAACACATTAGTTGAAGAAACCATGCTGTTTTAGTTTGCTTCTACAAGTCCTTGATCTATTTTTTCAGACCCAAGCACTTCACATCACAAGTGCAATGTTGTACCAGGTGCACTTCTGAGCAAGTTTACTATGCAGGAAATCCATACTTGTGAAGCTAGTTATGTGATGCAAACATAAAAATGCATTAATAGAAGCAAAAGTTGTTGGTGTTTGACACCGTGTCTACACCGGACACGACAGTTGTCGCGCCACGCCGCAACAGCTAAAGTCTGTCTACACTGGACCGTTAAAAATCACTTGAACTTTGTGTCAGTACGTCATAAATAGAACGCGGCAGCAGTTTACTGTCGGGGATTTATCATGTCGCGCCGCACCGCATCCAGTGTAGACAGCATCGCTGATTATAATGAATTCTATCGAATTTTGTCCCGACCGGCCCGCTCCACTCGCATCCAGTGTAGACTAGGGGTTGCACCGACTAATCGACTAGTCGACTAGTCAACTTCAATGGTCTGCCATGACGCTTTAAGCTTGACGTCGACTAGTCGCTGGTCATATAGAGGGCGCAACAGGATAAGAAATCTTTGAAGGACTTCCACATTTACGCTCCGTTTCCAAACAGTTCAAATGACAAATAAATGCATACTCTGAAAGCGCTCCACAAGACATGTGTGATTATATTACTGGATGCTCGAAATTGAACGGGAGAATGCACGTTTTAAACAGCTTATTGTACAGG
>NW_015555841.1:302698-315539 GCF_001515605.1 Sinocyclocheilus anshuiensis
CCAGGTAGATTTAATTTACACATGCGATCGCTCTCTCACTAATGCATTCATATTAATGTAATCTTTACTGTGCTACTGTATCTGTATCTGATTTAGAACGAGCAGAAATCTGTGAGAAATATAACGACTTATAGACAAAATAACTGATAAAAAAGCTGTTATAAGAGCAACAGCCATGTGGGCAGCGCTGTGTTATATGCCATAACTGTGCATAAGCTGTTTATCACAGCTCCAGACTTATTTGTTCATTAATGACGTCATCAGCGACTAGTCGACTTCGACTCGACTTTCATCACATAAAAATCGACTTCAAAAAATCAGAAGTCGTTCAACCCCCAGTGTAGACACGGTGTTACTCTCTAGTGTTTAGTCTTTAGTGCCTCTAGTGTTCATTTGATGGATACTGTAGTGAAATGTATGTATGAAACAGACAGTCACATATTTCATTTTGTTTCCTCTTTAAATTATTTGTGCATAAAAATTAGACATGTCCCAAACATTGTGTTAAAGCAGAATTTAGTTGATTATGGTTGCTGAGCAATTACAATTATCCAAAATAGCAATTAACATATTTATTTGCTATATAAACCATTATTTACTTGTTTTTTTTTGTTGTTGTTTTTCATATACTGTTACTGTGATACAAAATTACTCACACCATGATATAGGATTTTGTCGTGCAGCCCACACATATAGTTGCAGCAATTTCGACTAAAACAAATGTGTATTTTACGCTGGACAATTACCTGATGTAATGACAATTTCTCACTTTGATTATCCCTATTAAATTATGTCTCTCGTTAATTAAACGTGAAGATATATTCCATTATTGTGCTTGTTTTCAGACTACGAGCATGAAGCTGTTCTTTTTTTTCTTTGGATCTAAACGTGAAGGCGAAAATAAATGAAATTTATATCATCCCATTCACCCTCCCCTTATTCACCCAAGCTGTCATCACTCTTAACCACCTGACAACTCAAGCCATTTAGTTCAGCTGGCAGCAGTTGACTGATAGTGGACTGAGGAAAGCAATCGATGCCCTCTGAAGTGTCAATTGATGGGCCGAAGCAAGGCCTGGGCTATCACTGTCGTATTTATGAGTGGAAGTATGCATTGATCCAGAGTAATTCAGATGTGCTTGTCCATATCCAAGGTCAGCGGCTGGCCAGACTCAGACCTGAGCTTTAGTGCGGTGGAGCCCTCGTGTCACATCGCTATGATATATGATAATAGTGCATGTTATCATACAAATTGAATTCCCAGAATATGGATTAATTGGCTAAATTAATATTATATTAGCTCAATTATTTTAGCTCTTCAGTTACATTAACAAAGTAATCATGGTGCTAATAAACAAATTATGAATTAGTCAGCCGTAGTTAATATACATGTCACACATGTGCCAATCGAAGGGAAATCACGCAATAAGATCCAAGAAGCTGTGGTTTACAGTTAATTTATAACAGCTAAGGATTGTTGTTAGGCACAATACTGTAATAAATTCATTGTAAACCATGGCTTCATGGGGCTTATTACTTTTATAAAACAGTTATTCTATATACTTAGCAAGGTTTCATAAAATAAAATAAAAATCTAATAAAATGTAATGATATTAATAAAAATATTCTTCCGCCAAACAATGTAGTTCCTTAGAAACAGTTGTGATTGTAACAAAGTGACAAGCACAGACACAGAAACAAGGGCACAGTGGAAAACATGCTTTAAGATATTTATAGATCATCGGGATCAAAGTTTGGTGGATCAGTGATGTAGCGTTTAAGTGCTGCACGTTGGCCAACATGACTGCTGAAACCGTAGGGTTCACCTTTCCCGTTTTTCATGGTGGCATAAAACTGATGGAGAGCCTGGTTTAAGTCAGTTTTGGTTATTGTTTAAAAATCGACCCAGCAGGCACAAGACGTCAATATAACGTCAGGTTGACGTTGGACATGACGTCGGACAGATGATGCATTTTGCTTGAGAATGAAAATCGGGTTGACGTCAGTATTTTCCAACCCAGTCTCATAAAAATACGTACCTCTGGGTACTTTTCTGCAACACCGTTTTTACGTACCTTACTGCACGTTTCGCCGCAGTTTCAAAGAGAAATGTCCACTGAGTGGCGCTAAAACACGGGTTCAATATCGCGAAAATGTGCCCCCGGGTACGTTTTTGCCATGAGACCGGGTTGGTATTTTCTGCCAATTTGATGTTGACTTTATGTTGGATTTTGGTTACACAACCTAAAAACAACAAATATCAACATCAGCTGATTTCGGCATTGGACATCAAATTAACATTGACATCAGACGTTGAATTGACATTGAATTTTGGTCACCGACCTCGCAACCTAAATTTAACCAAATATCAATGTCTTATGGCATTGTGTGCCTGCTGGGAATAGCCAGATTTTTTTTACGGCACACCAGGACTCAAAAACAGCGAATAGCCCACATAGTCTGCTTAACGGTACCAACTTAATTTCTTGACTTTTCCAACTCTTCAATTTGTCTCTCATTAATTTCTGCATGTCTGCTCTGTTTTTTGTTCTCTTTCTCTGTTCTGTCCATCTCTTTTCACTGCTCATCCTCGCTTAGCCCACCCAGTAAATCAAAATTCACAACAAAATCTGACATCTTCAGTCACTGACAAAATATTATAATAGTCTGCATTCTCTTCCTACAATATCCATCCATCCATTTATGTATGTTTTTTAACTATATTGCAATTAGTAAATAATGAGAAAAAAAAAAGATTATTAAGTTTAGATTAATTTTCCATTAAGATTCTAGGTGGTGTAATCATGTCCATTAATCTGCATTACAAAGAGATTATAGGCTAAAACTGAAGGCTCTGTTCTGTTATCAGCAGCAATTTTCGTTCTTGAATTTTTCTTTGGAAACTTAGACACTCTCATTTTTGTTCCCACTGAAGTCCACCTATAAGGTTCAAAATGTTGTTTTTCATGACAATTTTCTTTTTGTTCGTTCGTTTGTTCGTTCAGTCATTAATTTATTATTATTTAGCTTTATTTTTAGTAGTTGTATTAATTGTACTTTTTTATTTAAAATAAAAATATAATAGTACTTTTTATTTCATCTCAGCTTTATCTTAATTACAAAAATCAGATTTTTAAATAGTTTTAGTTCACAATAATAACACTGCCACATCCTCTTTGACCCTTAGTGTATCTTTAAAAGTTCTGTATGTAAATGACTTGTGGTATGATTGGCTAAAACTATTCACATGCCAAATGAGTTACAGTGCTCTTTTACAGGTCATGAGTTGCAGACAGGTTCTGAAATTAAGGGTATGACCACACTAATGTCTCTTTCGAAGAATGTGACAAATCCTATTTTCCATTACATGACCACTTCTCCATTATACAATAATTTCTGCAGATTTGCTGTGTATTTGTTCATTGTCTTTTTATTATTTAGTTATTTTTATTTTACTAAATACCTTTGTGTATGTCATTAGCACGCAACTACTGTCTAGTTTGATGGTCTTTATTTGTGCATGTTGTGAAGAACAGACCTTCTCTCTCAGTCAGTGTGGCTTTCTTTTAATAAGCAGCTGTCTTTATTCCAGGAAGTTCCAGAGGGTCATTGAAATTCAGCTGACATATTACGCTCTTGTGTTCATGTCCCTCACGCTGCAGGTCGTCCTACAGTCTGGGTCAAGGCCTATGGCTGCCAGTCAGCAAGAGCTTTGTGGTTCCTCCAGTGGAGCTGTCAATCAACCCTATAGCCAGCTGTAAGACGGACGTGTTGGTTACAGAGGACCCTGGAGAAGTGCGGTGAGTTAATCGCAGCTCAGCTCTACAAGCCCACCTGTGTGTTTCAGTACATTCTAGACTGAGAATGGGCATCAGAAGACAGAAATATGTTGCTGCTGTAACTGATGGGTTGAATGTAATTTATTAAGCCTGGTCTGGATCCTTTTTTATATAATCAGGTTTATTAGAGATATTTAGTTACATGTCCTTGACCCAGCCAACATATTGCTATTGCACAAATTTATGTTAGTTTTTTATTTTTATTTTTTTTGGTTCCTGAGGCCTACACTCTCAGTAAAAAAAAAAAAAAAAGGTTGTCACTGGGTCAGTAATTTAAGTGTACCTTATTCAACCTTAAAGGTGCATATAAGTACCTAAAGTTTTTATTTATTTATTTTTTTTTATAATGCACTTTTTGGTAATTATGCAAACAGTATGGGAATGTGACTTTTGAATGTTATTTTAATGTCATTATAGTAACATTTAGCAAAAAAATAAGTACATGAACATTTAACTAAAACATTTCAGAAATAAAATGTTTCATGAATAATGTTTAATATAATATATGACTTTACAAGTGCATAACCCTACTAACCCTAACCTAACAGTTTACTAATACTCTAATGACTGCCAGTTGACATGCAGTTGAAAATATATTTATAGTAGAATGTCTATGTGAACTATTGGCATAAAGTGATCAATCTGAACAAACATTTTATTATTACTGGAAGAACGTTTGTTCATACCTTTGAGAGAACTTTGCTAGAACATTAGCAAAAGTTCTGAGAACATTCCTTGTTAGCTGGGTACTTGCTGATTCTTTGTGATCCTTTGTGAAATTTACTAGCAATTTCTAAGTGAAAATTGTTTCTACACATTTTTTTTTTCAGTGCACCTTCTAATCACTCAGAACGCCTTAAAGGGGTCATATGATGCGATTTCAAGTTTTCCTTTCTCTTTGGAGTGTTACAAGCTGATTGTGCATAGATAAGATCCCTGAAGTTGCAAAGACTAAAGTCTCAAAACCAAAGAGATATTCTTTATCAAAGTTAAGACTCTGCCACACCCCCCTAAAATGGCTCGTTCTAACATGCCCCCACATATCTACCTCATTATGTGGAAATATTTGCGTAATGCTGCCCAAATGTTCAGCAAAGAAAGAAGGCGTGGTTTCAGTAACCGCAGTTAGTGTTGAAGCAGCCATGTCAGGTCAACAGCTCATTCAGTCAAACAAACGGATAAGCTTTATTTGTAAGGCAACCTTATGATTTGAAATTATTCATTTCAGTCTTTTTGAATAGAAGTTCCCCAAACCGGAAGTGTTTTAAATTGGGACCATGTATTTATTTGAGCATTTAAATTTAATGTTTTGCAATTATTTATTTAACTTTGGTTCTGTATTCTATTGAAATACAAAAACATACATTCTCTGGATTGTTTCGTCCAGTACATCTCTGTTCTAAGTGAAATGTTCAGGCAGTTATTAATAGACTTCTCAAAGCCCTTTATCTGGCATTACTCTTGCCTCTTCATTTCTGATAGCCCCACAGCTGCAGTTGGCTGAAATGTCCTCAGGGAAACACGCTATTTACAGTATTACTTTTTCACAACCAAGCTGTTTCCATCATTATTGCAATCCCAACATATGCCGAGCTGTTCTTACAGTTTCAGCATATACTCTAATATGAATCAGGTATAGACTAAGAGCAGGAGCATCATGCACCTATTTATTTGTGTATTTAAGCACCATTGACAGCCTGGATATAGTGGTAGTTTCTGTTTAGCCCCATATAATATGATAGTTTGTTAGAGTTTCAAGAAAGATGAAATCATTTAGTGTAGTGTGAATTCAGTGTAATGTTCTCAGACACTTAATTGCATGTTAATTGCAATTAAATTAAAATGTATTGCAGTTAATTTATTGAAATGAAATTAGCCGACATTGAGTGCTTTCTTTTCTTTTTTTTTTTTTTTTTTTTTTTTTGTGCTTACAGACATTTTTATATGTAATTTCATAATTACTTCTTAATGTCTTTGATGTCTTTGAATTTATGGTATACTAAAATACACTTTAGTGCAATTCCTTTGAAACTTTTAAGTTAGAAATATGGTTAAATTGTACTGCCAAATTTCGACAAACATGTATGGTAAACTAAATTATACTTTAATGTATAGACTTTAATTATACTTTAAGTACTTAAAGTTAGGATAAAAATGCAGTATTCAATTTAAATGTAATATGAAATAACACACTACATTTAAAATTATAATCCTTCCATGTGCTTTTGTATTTTAGTCAACACATAAGTGTACTTCTTTAATCATGACAAAAAGTTTTTTTAGTTTTTTATTTATATGATTTTTTAAATATAACTTTTATTTTGAAATCATTACAAATTTCACTTTTTACATGTATTATTATTATTATTATTATTACATTTAAAATTAATATTGTATTATCTGCAATAGTCTTATTCAAATAATTATACTACAAATGCGCGTTTAATACAATTAAGTGCACTTATTTTTCACAAGGGGAGGATTTATATTTAAAGGGGTCATGACATGAATTGTATTATTATTATTATTATTATTATTATTATTATTATTATTATTATTATTATTATTATTATTATTATTATTATTATTATTATTATTATTATTATTATTATTATTATTATTATTATTATTATTATTATTATTATTATATGTTCCTTGAGGTTTACTTATAATATTAATAAAGTTTTTTTCGTTTTCTTGCACAATAAATAAATAAATAAATAAAAGTATATATAAATAAATATGTGGAAAACAAATTATTCTCAACCCTTATTCTGACACTCTCTCTAAAATGGCCTGTTTTAAGGAGTGGGTCCTTTAAGGCTTGTGAGAGCTGCAGTGAAGCGATATTTGTTAATTTAGCTACACGAATGTGAACAAATCAGGCTTCAGTATCAGAATAAACAGGAGTTTCCCCATAAGCATAAATATATGCAACACTTGTTCCCGAGGTTTTGCAAAATTTAGACAAAAAAAATTGTATTCATGCAACTCTTATGCAAAAAAAAAAAAAAAAAGTTGCATTTAAAAATGATCAGGGAGCACTGAATGGTCATGATGCTTTGGACTAAGACTGTGAAAACACAGGCATCAGATCATAAGCATGCTTTATGAAATTTATATCCTCACATTACAATGAATGATTTATTTAATTTTTTTTCCCCAACATTAATTTGTTCTTAAAAGCCTGTCAGTGAAGGAATTATGTTCTCGGTTGCAAGTACATTACAGAAAATTTAAGCAGTTCTGGCACACTGGAGTATTATCTTTGCCAAATAAGTAAAGTGGTGTGAATGTTGTTTAATCTAGTACTGTAGTTGTACTTTCCATTTTGTGTCCAGAAATGGGATTACGTTTCTTTCACAGAAAACACCTTCTCTCATTCCCCCCTCATACACTTAGATAATTTCTGAGCTCTGATGATGAATAACATTCATTAACATTTCAATTTCATCCCAGAATGAGGTGGCCATGTCTCTGGCCTTTGGGAAGTGGGGACAGTGACCTGTGATCACTTGTATTTGGCTTCCTCCAGAATGGAAATGAAGCTGGCTTTCCACCAGAAGTGTTAACGTGCAACTCCTTGTCTCCTGATGCTCTCCTCTTGTCTGTCTGTCTGTCTGTCTGTCTGTCTATCTATCTATCTATCTATCTATCTTCATCTATTTTAACAAAATGGTCTCAATTAAGGTGACAGCAATGAACTAGATAAGATATATTCACGCTAAATGCAAAACAAAAACAAAGCAAAACACCCTTGTTATGACAAAGCAGCAGCTTTGCAATCAATATTTCACCATTATTTCACCGTCCTAAAATGCCATGCAGGGGCAACAAACTGTGAATTGTTGAAGCAATAACAAACAGCACATTACCAGTCTAATAGACTTGTTTTGCAAGTCTATTAGCTATTTTTAGCCCACACAAACATACTGTTTCAAAAGTTACATCAAGGTACATCAAGCGTGAGGTCTTTAAACCTGAGCTTAATAATGAACTTGACACATGGGATTTTAATATTAAAATATATATTCATCTTGAAACATTTGATATTTAATACACTTGTTTTTCTCTCTTGTGCATACTGTATTTCACACAATGTTGTCTCCTGTACATTTATCTCTAATGTGTGAGTATGCAAAGTGTTTACTGTAAGTGTGGAAAATGCAGCACTAGGTTCAATCAAACTCTAACTTTACAGTTTGCATACATTCAGACTTGCTGACTTAAGGTTGTGAATGATTTATTAAGCTTAATTAGTACTTAACATCATGGCAGGGACAAAATAATAACTTTGAGGATGGAAACACTTATTTTATGAGTGATTAGTGGAGTTTCAGAGGAATACATATTATCGGTGTAATGTATCTGGAAAATAATTAGTTGCTGCTGCACAGGAAATGTCTGTCACATCACACACAGCACAATGAATAATGAGCTCCTCTTAATTATGCAAATGAGATTCAGTGGGAACACCCATGAGTGAAGGTTGCCGACTGGAGCGAACTAAAAACAAAACAGTATGTTCAACTAATGGAAGACAAGCAAATGCACTGTACTCTTACTGTTAGTAGATTACTATTTCAAGTCTTTTAAACGTTTAAAGATGTTCAGATGCAATAGAAATGGTAAAGGTTCAAGCAAAAAATGGACCAAAAAAAATCCACAGATAGCAGGGAACTTCAAAAGTCAATACCCAGGCAAAACAGTCCAAAGTTCAAAAAGCAAAAGCAGAGGACTAATTCCACAAAATAAAGCAAAACAAGGTATAAATCCAAAAGGCAAGAGACAACAAAAATTGTTGCACCAGAGAAGACTTATGCTATTATATATTTATTTTTTTAAATTGCAATTTATGTTAAAATGTATGTTAACATATGTTAACAAAAATGTTACTTTTTTATATTTTATAATTGTTTTCTTTATATTTTATTTCATTTCAGTTAACGTTAATTTTATTCCAAGCAGTTTTTTTCTTTCTTTCTAAATATCTGTACCTTACACCACATTAGAACAGAATAAGTGCAATGCCAAACTAAGTGCAAGAAGTTTCTTGATCACTATTACCATTTTTTTTTCTCCTACTGTGCATTTCTACATTTAAATACTGATGTAATATTAATTATCAACATGTACTTATGGTTAGGGTAAGGATTTGGTGTAGCACTTTATTGGTTACACTTTATTTGAAGGTGTCCTTGTTACAGTGTAGTTATACATTTAAGTGCAATTATACGTTTACTGAGTAATATTAATTAACTACATGTACTTACTATATGGTTAGGGTTAGGGTTTGTTTTAGGATTACTTATGTATAATTATGCATAATGTATTGTTATTATAATAGTAAGTACATGTAATATGCAACAAGGACACCTTCAAATAAACTGTTACCACTTTATTTTACAGCATGTGCACCTACTTGTACTTATCTAAGAAAGTACTGGGTAATGCAAGGCAACATGGGTTAAGATTAGGTTTAGGGGGAGGTTCAGGAGTAAGTGTATTTATTTATTGTTTCAGTGTTTAGCGCAGTTGTCGTTGCTAGGAAACGCTTGTTTTGTTTACTGTATGGAGACGTGCTGAAATCGCGTTTGGTCTAGTACTGTATCGCTGTTACAACCCCTGGCTCGAAGGGAAGCAACAAAAGGAGTTTGTTTACTGTATGGAGACGTGCTGAAATCGCGTTTGGTCTAGTACTGTATCGCTGTTACAACCCCTGGCTCGAAGGGAAGCAACAAAAGGAGGGACACACGAAATCATAAGGCTTAATAGGAAAAGGCTTTATTAAGCTCAAAAGTAAATCATTATAATAGAACAAAACACAACAAAAAAGATAATATTTCTGAAAACGTCAGCATCATCAGTGTGTAAAGCGGGGTGCCTGGCTGCTGGTGTAATGTGCTGTTGTTGCCATGTAAACGTGCTCAAACCAATACAAATCAAACCAAACACAACCCAATATCCCAAGTCCAAGACTCCTTTGTCTCTAGTAATATCAGTTTTTAAAGGAGCGTCTGAACCACAGCGGCAGGTGTAGGCAATGGACTGCAGATTGAGGCAAGTCGTAGGCGGAGCCGGGGGGCGAGAAGAAGTCCTGGATGGCCTGTAACTTCGCCTGCACCGGACACACTTTCCTGGATCAAACACGCGACATTCGACTGTACGATCATACAATCGCTTCATATTTTGTTGGCGTTTTTCAAAATTTACTTTTGCGAGTTCTCTTGCTTGAATGAGTCGGTTCTTAAACCCCAAAACATATGATGCCAAATTTTTCGGAGGCTTCGCAACTTTACCAGCCTCTTGAAAAACAGACAATAGACCACGAACTTTATGCCCAAAGACTAAATCATTAGGACTAAAACCCGTACTTTCCTGTACTACTTCGCGAGCGGCTAACATCATCCAGGGTAATTGAATCAATTCAGACTGAAGTCTTATCTTATGAAGAGGAACAGACAGAACATTCAGTCCTATTCCCCTAATTAACACTTTCTCACCAGTATGGGATAGCGAGGAAAACGGCAAAACAGACTCCAAGATGAATGAATCCATTGATCCAGTATCCCGTAATATTTTAACAGGAACTTCTTTCTCCTCTCCTAAAGATACAAGACCTTCTGTAATGAAAGAGGAGTAAGACGACAAATTCAACATCGGGTTTTTGATCTTCAAACATTTCAATCTCTTCAGACAGAACTGGTGCCACCGAAGCAGCAGGCTTAACAGGTGAATGTGCTACAAGTTTGGATTTATTCTTAAGGACTGGACAATCCAATTTCCAATGGCCTCTCTCCCGACAGTAATTGCATATTTTACTCTGGTCAAAATTTCCCGTGAAAACACGGTCATTTTTAGATGGAGTCTTTACAGAGGTAGCAGACTGAACATCATGAACATGCACACCAACAAAAACAGATTTGTGTTTTTGTGTTTGTGATTGTGTTCCAATCAGCTCAGTTTTCAAAATTAATTTAACGCTTTCTCTACCGAGTCTTTTATCCTTAATCACTATTTTATAATATTCAGCGATTTTTAACAATTGTTCTTTAGAACACCCTTCTAAAAATTCATGCGAAGGTGAACTAATAAACAAATCAATATCGGCCATGAAAATTCACCAGAAAACAATTTAACTTACACAGTGCAATCAAATAACGAGAGTTTCCCCTCTATCTGCCTACCCAATATTCTACCTAACTCAACCATAGTCTTCATGCGATTACTTGTGGGGGGTACTTACGCACTGTAGCCCGCTGGGTGAAAACGCAACCGGTAAAACCAGTGACTCCTTCAACACCACGGATGTGCCCCCGAGATGAATACTACTACTTACGTTCACCGCAACACTACACAAAAACAACAAACTCGACACATCTCAAAAGAAACATGACGCTATACCTAACAGGGAAAACTCACGTTCAAAAAACAATATTGCACATATGTACTTACCAACTGGTGATTTCGCACGACGACTAAACAAACTCAGGTATGAACTAATATACGTGCATCCCAAAAAACAATTACCAAAGTATCATACTTACGAAAATAGTTTTTCTGAAATGTTGTTGTATGCATTTGTCATTTTGATTTAATTTATTTTATTTTCTTAAATGTGTGTATATATAGTATTTATAGAGTTTTAGCTTTTAGTTTTAATTACTTGTTCTTATTTGTAAGTCGCTTTGGATAAAAGCGTCTGCTAAATTACTGAAAGTAAAGTAAAGTAAAGTAAGATTCAGGTTTAATACTTAGTTATTACAAAATGATTGTAATTACTATAATCGAATAATGAGGATCCAAGTTTGTTTATATTTTGTTTTGTTCCTTATTGCCCATGTTTTCTCAGTCTCAAGCTACACATGATGGATGTTCTTGGATATAATCTTGACTTTTTTGTGCGTAGTTTGGCGGTTGTGGTTGTTGCAGTGGCTGCATCGCTGCAGTGTTAGCTGATTGCTGTGATTCTCTGCCTGTGACCGGTGTGTGTTCACACTCAACGCTTGATTCCGTTGTGTTTATACACAATCTGTGCATGAGAGCTGCGGGTCATTGTGGGTTGTTTTCTCCAGCAGGAAAAACATGTCTAGACATTTAATTTTTCCTGTCATACTCATGCTGTTTGGACCGATGGAGTGTATATATTGTGATTGTTGCTATGCTATACTGTATTTTACTGTATGTCTATTCATTTTTTGTGTGATCTTTAACTCTTGCAAATTGTTAGCCGATGTTGGGACATGTGTAAATGCATTTTCATTTATTATAAAACAGTGAATCGGTTGAGTGAATGTTCCAATGACTCACTATTAAAGACAGTTGCTTACTGGTGTAACAAAATAGCCTGCAGGAAAGATCACTGATAAATCCCCATAGTATACTTATAGACAACCTGTCTGCTACTTTATTAATCTATATTTAGTATTGGCTAGCAGACCTTTAACACACAAACCACAACGACAGTGATGACCAAGATATGAGCTCTCGGTTACACTTTTATTTTAAGGTGTCCTTGTAACAGTGTAATTATGCAATTAAGTACTGAGTAATATTAATCAACTACATATTACTATATGGTTAGGGTTAGGATTAGGGTTTGGTTTAGGGTTACCTGCATGTAAGTATGCATTATTAATTGTTATTATAATAATAAATACATGTAACATGTGTAACAAGGACACCTTAAAATAAAGTGTTACCGAGCTGTTAGTATCACCAAATAACGTCTCGGTTACGTATGGTAACCCTCGTTCCCTGAAGGAGGGAACGGAGACGTCACGTCGGATGACCGACGAAATTGGGATCTCGCTTAGAGAGACCAATCTACTTCGAGTGTGCCAATGCACATTGGCGTGCGATTATTGCATCCAGCTGCCACTGATCACAGCGTGAGTATAAGTAGGCAGCAGATGCAGCGCATATTCAGGTTTTCGCTGAGGAGCCGAGCCGGTGACCCGCCCGCTCAGCGGTGGTACAGGAGCTGTGGCGACGGGACGTGA
>NW_015555841.1:315642-322754 GCF_001515605.1 Sinocyclocheilus anshuiensis
CATGTCAGCCAGTCACGGCCAGAAATGGCGCTCCTGGACCACCATAGTGGACATCGCACGAGCCAGAGACCGCACCATAACCTTCGTCGCTCGTAGCGCGAGTTCTCTGCGAACTTCCGGGTCGTGACCACCCTCGTGCAAGTCCCTCAGTGCCTTGGCCTGGTGCACTTGCAATCACGCCATGGCGTTCCGACGTGACGTCGAGAGTGACCGACTGAAAGGGAACTAAAAGTGACAAAACCAACATAAATTAAAGCAGCAAAGAGTCATAGAATAAACAATAATCTGCATAATTTATGCATGTCGCAGTGCATTGCTGAGATATGGAGTACTTATAACTTTATAGCTATTCTAATTGTGTTTAATACACTTTTAGATTGCAGAACTATTTGTGATGTTTGTGATGTTTTTCCAATAATTTGGCCAACAATTTGAAATCCTGTGTGCGAATATGTCATGATAACTCAAAACTCAAGAAACTTTTTTTTTTTTTTTTATAAACACTTCTCCCATAGTGCATTGCCAGGGAAAGCACAAGAAAATAAATGCAGGATTTAAAGGTTAAAATTAAATATATTACATTCACAGTTAATGGATAATGAATGAAAGCTGAGACTCAAAATTTCAGCAAAGTATTTGCCAAATTGTATTAAAGTGAATATGACTGTATTATAGGCTTAAAACCAATGGATCTGTCCCAATAACTTGTCTAATTTCTAGCCTGTGTATTTACCAGCCAAGCATATTAGCAAATGTGAGAATCTTGGCATTTAAAACTCAGACGGTGATCGATTGTGTGCTGATTGTGTGCCATCTGGAGGATAGAAGTTTTAAGAAATAAATCACGGGATGAAGGGCATTTTATCAAAAAAACATGCTGGTGTATTTTCATCATTTGAATGCATTCAGTTACTGTAAAAGACTTATGATTAGATGCTTAGACAGTCGTCACTATGGTTCATATTTAGGGTTAGTGAACAGAGCCCTAAACCTAGCCCTGACCTGAGTAAATGATAACAGAATTTTCCATTGTGGGTGAATGATCCCTTTAAATCATGCTTCTTACTTTTTTTTTTCTTTTTTTTTTTCCTGGCATGATAAAACGGCCATGAAAACCCCATAGAGTTGAGCCATATGTACCATTTAATGAATATGAGCTGAATTTCAGTGTAAATTGGTTTTGGTGACCTACATCAGAGCTATGCCGAGATCTTTGCAATATAAAAAAACGTCTTCGCTCATGTCAGCCCTTTGTGATATACAATAAGGCTTTCAGATTGATACTCATCTGCAATAATCCAATGACAAAGCACTGAATTATTGTATTACCACAAGCCTATCTGTTGGAATCTCCATTGTCACTGTGATTCATATGCCAAGAACCCGAACTTCAATCGCTGAAAGTCTGCCGCAGGTTTTAGGTGATTCATAGATTTTTACTGTGCTGTTTATAGAAGCTGATCCCGCATGAGTTAGACAGTGCTTTTGAGGGACTCAAGCTGTCTAAGGTCATGTTTTCCCCAGACATTTACAAGCAGCCGTGCCATTAGCGTTGCGGTCAGTCCGGCACATCCGTGAACTCCACAGGTCCACGTCAGTCCACCCTGAAGAGCTGCACTATCCCAAACACTCCATAAATCCCCCAATCAATTCCACTCCAGGCATCTCCAGCTGTTCTCAAAGCCCATTGTTCTGTCAATAAGAAACTGTCAATAAGCTTAGAGGGCGAACGACAGCCACGGCACTTTTGATGAATGGTGCATTCGATGCAAGCAACAAACTGAACATTACCAAAAGCTAATGTCCTCCACACAGTGCAGATCATTCATCCTGTCATACTTCATATGCAGTGCCAAACATACAGTCATTTTCAGTATGGTAAATTGCAACTTCACCATTACAAATATATTTAAATGCATGACATACACAAGTCAACAGAAATGACTTTAAAGTATATTTTTGTTTACCATAAATGCTTGTCACCTACATTCAGCAGTAACACTTTAACTATATTTCAAAGACAATAAATGTCATTATTAAATTACATATAAAGATATACTGATGTCATACTTAAGTATGTTTAAAAAAGCAATCTAAAGTTCAGCTAATTGCATTTAATATAAATGTAAACTGTCATATATTTTAATTGCAATTAACATGCAGTTACCTGTCTTTTATATCATAATTCTGACCACTTTTCTCATAATTATTAGATAAAATCAATTTTGAGTATAAAGTCAGAATTGCAGGATATAAACTCGTAATTCGGACTTTTTTTCTTTCTCTTTCACTATTCCAAGTTTATATCTGGCAATTCTGACTTTATTTCTCGGAATTGCGAAATGTAAGCTTGCAATTGAAAGAAAAAAATCTGAATTGTGAGATAAAAAGTCACAATTATCTTTTTTTATTTCCTTGTTCAGTTGCGGAAATAGGCTTCCATACTGTTTACTTTGTGAAAATACATATTCTGACTAACTTGGTGGTCAAATGAAGCATTGTGGAAATGGAAAATGCTGTTAAAACATATGTTTATATATAATGAGAATACACCTCTTGTTTATTGTCTTAAGTCTTAATTATGCAGGTCTCAGCATAACCCCCTGAATGTGGACGCTGATTTTATGTCTCCTGTAATATGTGTGTAATGATTCGTACGTTCCATTGGGGGGAATGTAAGTGTGATGAGCCTGCCTTGTGTAGACTTGCCTCATTTTTCATGCATGTTAAGTATCTCAATTAAAAGCACAAGGTTTCGCCAGAGTTCCCTCACAGACTGTAAACTGTGATGATGCGCAACATATTTATGAATTACAGGCATAGCCACATTCATCAACTTCAGAGCAAACCCTGGGCAATTAATTATAAGTTGGATAATCATGGCCAAGCACAATGTTGCCATCCAACAGAGGTGATTCATTTATGTGTAGGAAAGACAGAGACAGGCGAGAGAGATTAATGATGACAACAGTAGTGTCACTCTGTGCCACTCAGTGCTGTTATTTGTACTTGAATTTGGTGTCTGCATTGGCACAAAATGCAGTACAGCTAGATAAGACAGAATGGTAATGGGGCTTTTGGAGTCGCACAGGTTAGTCAGTTTGTTTTGCCACTATGTGTTGCTTTAGGCCTGTTTAATTACATTAATTTACGAGAGCTATCCTTCAAAAAAAAAAAAAAAAAGTTTATTCAAGTGTCCTATTAGCATACTTTTTTTAAAACTAAAAATAAGAGTATACCTTCAAACTATATGTTTCATGTACTTGCCAATGTTATATACTTTAAATATACTTTGTTTATCATTTA
This sequence comes from Sinocyclocheilus anshuiensis, assembly GCF_001515605.1. NCBI lineage: Eukaryota > Metazoa > Chordata > Actinopteri > Cypriniformes > Cyprinidae > Sinocyclocheilus > Sinocyclocheilus anshuiensis. The sequence goes on from NW_015555841.1 coordinate 318,949, forward strand.
AATTGTACTTACTTGGGATATATGGCATATACTGACAGGTATACAAAAATTTCAATTTTTTTATTTGTATTTAATCTTTTAGTTGAGATATACTTAAGAAATGTGTAATTAACCATTCTAAGTACACTGAAAAAAAGGACACCTAAAATATGTGATTCATGTGGTAAAATCTAAATTAACTCATTTTATTACTGAAATCAGAAATGCTATTTTTACATTACTGAATAAATCTGAGTCTACTGGGTTTCAACAACAAAACTAAAGTTTAGGGTAAGATCAGGTAGAAATAGTACGCTACCGCATTTTTACAGTGTATAGGCCTACTAATTAGTTTTTTTTTTTTTTTTTTTCTGGAATTACTCAAATTGGAAATAAAGCGAAACCACATTCATAAACATAAACGCTTTAAGAGTTAATTAAGGTTGTTACAAAGAAACTATTTGTTGAAGTGTTCACAGGCTAGCCAAAGCTTTTCTGAGCCACTAACTGCTAACTAACATGTGTTGGTCTGAGGCTGACAGAAACTGTGAAAGACTGAAACATGTTTGTTTTTGTGCCGTTTATGGAAACGCTAGCAGCATGAATCTGGCATTGGAGGTAGTGAGCTTGCATTTCTCCCCCGCATCACTTCGGTTGGGTGGGACATACTGTCCAGTTGGTGTCACACTCAGTGCTGCACTGAGGTCAGGCATGTACATATGTTAAACAATAACATGACAACTCATCTCCTGGATGGCCACCTGATTTGTAACAGTTTGCCATTATGTATTGTAACAAAGTTCGTAGTCACGGGAAGAAGGAGGTGGGAACCGGCGAACAGTTAAATAAAACTTTAATAAAATAAACAAACACAAAATTAAAGTAAAGCGGCAGCCCCTCGCAGACGACTGCCGCACACAAAGCACAAAATAAAGTCCAGGCCTGGTCCTCTCTCGTCCAACACTATCGTCACTCCTCCTTTTATCCTTCCGGAGCTCCTCCGTGGGACTGAAGACCGGTGAGTGGCGCAGGTGTCGTGCATTAGCATTTACTTCACCAGCCTCGCTCCGTTCCCACGGCTCTCGGCCCCGCCCCTCTCGTCACATGTATCGTAAAAAATAGCATTTTCCCAAAAAATCTTACAATTATGTCTGTAAAAGTAATGTTACAAAAGTTGTAGTGCACAAAAAATGTTAAATACTAAAAAAAAAAAAAAGACTCAGCCTCAGGCCATCCAAAATGTAGATGAGTTTGTTATTTCATCAGATTTGGAGAAATGTAGCATTACATCACTTGCTCACCAATTGATCCTCTGCAGTGAATGGGTGCCATCAGAATGAGAGTCCAAACAGCTGATAAAAACATCACAATAATCCACAAGTAATCCACACCACTCCAGTCCGTCCATTAACCAAAAGCTGTTTTTTGTAATAAACAAATCCATCATTGTGTTTTTTTTTTTTTTATTTAAGACCATTGCTTCCACTAAAAATACAAGTCCATAATACATGTCCATAATGCTTCCTCCAGTGAGAGAAAAAAAAAAGAAGAAGAAGAAAAAAAAAAGCCATCTGGTCTGAATCAGGAGAGAAATATTATTGTGGATTATGGACTCGTATTTTGGCCAGAAGTGATGGTTTGAATTTAAAAACAGGTTTGTGATGGGTGATGATGATGGGTTTGTTTCTTACAAACACACAGCTTTTGGCTTTACAACCTGTTAACTGATAGACAGGAGTCATGTGGATTACTTGTGGACAACTGTGATGTTTTTTTTTATTTTTTAATCAGCTGTTTGGACACTCATTCTGACGGCACCCATTTACTGCAGAGGATCCATTGGTAAGCAAGTGATGCTACATTTCCCCAAATCTGTTCCCATGAAGAAACAAACTCATCTATCCTACATCTTGGATGGCCTGAGGGTGAGTAAATTTTAAGCAAATTTTCATTTTTGTGTGAACTATTCCTTTAAAGTGATGTTGTTACAGTGTAATTACACATTAACTACACGTAATGCCATCTAATACATTAAAATAACGTGTAGTTTAAACCTTAATCAAAACACTAGCATTTTTTTAGGATCTGTACAATTAACTTTCTTGTTGTTGCACTGACATGGCTTTAAACAGTAGAGATTCTCACAGTGTGAAGTTCTGAACTCTTCGTGAAACATTTTACAGATTAGTTCAATTGATTCAGAGTGTCAAAGCTTCACTTCTCGCATCACTAGTTTGTCCGTCAATGTGGTTTGTGTGCTGGAGGTCAATCGTATGACACACACATAATATAATGGCATCTGGTCGAGCTCATAATAAAATCTGCTATCTGAAAACAACCTCTGCATTTTCGTCCTTCAAGATTTCCCTTACATTCAGGTCTTGATGCAAAGGTGATGGGGGCATCTAGCGGCAATGTTTCTTTAACCTTTATGTAGTTATTTCTGAAGTACACAAAATCCGTTTCCAGGAAATACAACTGAGATGAATGTGAAATGCATTTTCAAACTATTAATATCAGCCCTCATGCTCTCTGAACAGCTGTGTATTTTGCTTTGTTGCCTACTGTAGAGTTTTTACTTGCTTCCAACTCCCTTGTTTTTTTTGTTTTTTTTAACCCAGCCATCTGCGAGAGGCAGAGCATTTGCATGCTCTAACCCATTATTTTCCCCCTCCACCCACCTGTATATCTCTCTGCGTCTTTGTCCTCCACGTCTGGGACTCGTATTCCTGTGTTGTCGCATTTGGCAAACAGGGCTGATGTTCAAAGCTCCGTGTGGAACTCGAGCAGATGCACGGGGAGCCGAGAGTTGCCAAAGTTGAGCAGCAAGTTTTTGTTCACTTGGAAGGGTGTTGATTTGCTCTAAAACATCAAGAGTACAATACCAACACATCCATTCACACACACACGCGCATGCACACACACACAGTTATAAACTGGTGTGACTGTAACACAGCAAATATTAAAATAAAAGCAATAATTCAACTAAAATGCAGTAAAAACGTGGACAGCAAGGAAATGGTTACACTTTAAAACATCAAGGGCCCTATTTTAACGATCTAAGCGCATGGTCTAAAGCACACGGCGCAGGTGCACTCAGGGCATGTATGAATCCACTTTTGCTAGTTTAACGACGAGAAAATGGTTGGCGCGTCCGTGTGCATGGTCTAAACTGGTTGTCCCTATTCTCTTAATGAGTATTGGGTGTTTTTTGGGCGTAACGTGCAATAAACCAATCAGAGTCTCATCTCCCATTCCCTTTAAAGGCCAGTTGCGCTCGCGCCATGGCGTTTTCGCTATTTGCATGGAAATGTAATTTTTCATTTTTAAAAATGTTTGTGTGCTGCTTACGTCCCTGTGTGTGTGATAAGCAAAGTGTACGCGCATTGTGCACCCGCCTATAGGCGCATATTACTAACGCGCTCTTTAAATAACAAAGAAAAAATATTGCGCCAGACTTTAGACAAGATTTGAGTTGGTCTATGGTGCAGTCTATTTTCAGTTCCTTAAAATAGCAATGTGCCAACAATGCACCTGAGCACACCTCTTTTTTAGACCAGCACGCCCATGGATGCACAAATGCATTTGCTATTTAAACAATGTGGCGCAGGACGGGAAAATGAGAACTGCTTCGGCCTGAAACTAGCAAAAACACTTGCGCCGCATAGCGCCGGGTGTATGATAGGGCCCCAAGAGTGCAAAACAGACACATCCACTCTCACACACACACACACACTCACAGACACACACATACACAATTATACAAAATGAGTCAGAAAACTGAAATCAGATCAGACCCAGAAGAATTAAGCTCTGATAAAACATTC
>NW_015555841.1:323698-359549 GCF_001515605.1 Sinocyclocheilus anshuiensis
CACGCGCATGGATGCACAAATGCATTTGCTATTTAAACAATGTGGCGCAGGACGGGAAAATGAGAACTGCTTCGGCCTGAAACTAGCAAAAACACTTGCGCCGCATAGCGCCGGGTGTATGATAGGGCCCCAAGAGTGCAAAACAGACACATCCACTCTCACACACACACACACACTCACAGACACACACATACACAATTATACAAAATGAGTCAGAAAACTGAAATCAGATCAGACCCAGAAGAATTAAGCTCTGATAAAACATTCCTGTTCATTTTTGTTACATTTTTATAGAATTTTAATGTTTTGTGTAACAACATGCTTCCTCTGTGTTCAGGTTTGACTGTAGTAATACTAATTCAAAAACTGATGCTTCAAATCAACATAAAAAAAATAAATAAAAATCTAAACTTTTACAAAAAGTTGTCTTTGAGAATATCTAAATATATATCTAAACACACAACTTAATAAAAATAACTATTTATGTCTAAAAATAATTAGAGAATTTATAAGACTTTTATATAGAGCTATATAGGATTCTATGGGCTAAACCATGGCATTGCAGATGTTTTTCTTATTTTACTCCCACCAGATGGCACTAATCTGGCTTCAAAAATTTGATTTTATAGGCAGTGTCTCTATTTTAACATGAAATACTGCCATAATTGATAAGTAATAGAAAATATTTGAAGAAAAAAAATGTTGTATTATTTTCAATGGGAAAAATGTATCACAATTATTGCATAAATATTAATTAGTACCATGAAATTCTCTAAAAAAAAAAAAAAAAGAAAGAAAAAAAAAATATGATTAAACAAAGATATGTTACATTGATTTTACTGGGGGGCAAAAAAAGTTACATTTTAGGTGGCCGGTCACTTTTGACCGTGTAGACCACAAGTGTGACTCCCAAATAAGAAGCACCAAAGGCTTAAATGCTGTTCTTTTGAACTTTCTATTCATCAACTGGCTTCAAAAATTTGATTTTAAAGGCATTGACTCTATTTTAACTTGAAATACTGCAATAATTGAAAAGTAATATAAAAATATCTTAAAAAAAAACATTTGCATTATTTTTAATGGGACGGAATTTATCATAATTATTGCATAAATATTAATTAGTACCATGAAATGATCTCAAAATACAAAATAAAAAAATATTATAGAACAAAAATATGTTAAATTGATTTTACTTGATTTTAAATTGATTTACTATTTTAGGCAGGGCTCTGAACCGGTTCAAGGAGCGAAAACGAAAACTGGAAACGAATGAAATTTTGAAAGGAACAGAAACTAAATAATTTTTTTTAGTTCCGAACAGAATCGAAAATTTGAAATGGCCATTAACCGTTTAATATCATTATTTTATGGTTCCATTTAATATTTGAAATTTGCTGTCAACCAATCACGAATTCCAGTAGTACGGCCTGTGCAAATGTGATGCTGACGCATCCAACGAGTGAAATACCCGTGCTCAAGAACTCATCATAGGTAAGTCGCAATGGCAATGCACCAGAGTTAGTTTATCCAAGGATAGTGTAAGGATTCAACAGATCACATGCACCTGCAGCGATTCTGTGAACCGAGAAAACAGAATAAAACTATAGGCTTACATAAAAAGGAATATAATTATAGGCATGAAATATATTTCACTTAAATCATTGACAGATTAACAAAACAAAAGAAAAAAATGTGTGAGTATAACGGTTCATTGTGACGCGTTCCAAAGTTCTCGGAAAGGAAACTGAAATGGCAGAAAGTAGTTTTCCTTATTTTAAAAGCTTTACAGTTTTATTTATTTTACAGTTTTATTTATTTTGCAAAAGCTTGACCGTTTTGAATGATGTCTTGCTGTATAACCAACCAGCGTTGGTATGATATCGTGCTGGTGCCTCACGCGCACACAGACACAACATATTTTTGCAACATTGCAGCCTGTTCATTATCAAAATAAAATACAGTTAAAGAAACATATAAAAAGTTACACTGCTCCATTGTACAATCTGTTGCATTCAGCGTGACCAGCGCCTCTCTGTGCTGACATAGCCGATGTGAAGGATGATGTTTTATGTCGATGAAAGTACAAAGCCTAGCCTATAATAAATAATATTTTAGCATCCAGATACGTCGCGAATATGTAAACATTTGGATTCGTGCCGAATGAGAGAGGTAGGCATTTACCTTAAATTAATTTGAGAGAGGTAGACAGTTTCACCTTAAATTAATTTGTTTTTGGATTGATGCTTTTTTATAGCCTAAACACATAGCCTTAGCTTTAGAGGATTTGTTGTGGAGAGAAACTAATAACTAATGTGTTTATAATGTTTGTACACATTATTGCTTTAGCCTACCGGCATTTTAGCCTACATTATTTCTGAATGTAATAGGGCTAATAAAATGTGACGAAAGCCTATACGTGACTTATGTTTTTTTCAATCTTATTTAAGTAGCTTTTTTTTTTTTTTTTACAATGCAGCAAACATTTTTAAATATGTAAAAAAAAAAAAAATACTTTAATGCCTTTAAAGTGTTAATAGATTTTTTGTTTTGTTTAGTAGCCTACAATTGGCCAAAATCTAGAAAAGATGATGCTGTATTGGCTGTGACTAGCACAGCGGGTTAAGATGATGAAAAAAAATATATATTGTATTGTTTTGTTTTCCAATACAAATTTCTAAACATCCTTAAAAATGATGCATTATAATACTTTAGTTTAATGACCAATTGTCACTATTGCCTATTTGATTCTTAGCATGCATACTACTAGCATATTGGCTGTTTATTAGTACTTATAAAGCACATATTATTGTCTTGTTCTGCATTACCATATTTTAGGTCCCTTAATCCAACCCCATACCTAAACAACTACCTTACTAACTATTAATAAGCAGTAATTAAGAGTTTATTGAGGGAAAAGTCATAGTTAATAGTGAGAACTGGACCCCAAACTAAAGTGTGACCAGATACATTTACTTGCGGTGCAAAATTAAGATCTTTTTTTCTGATAAAATTGAGTTTACGTTAAAACGAGAACAAATATAATTTTCCTAAATCCACCAGCTGATATTTATTGTTGATATTTGTTCTTGTATACTCACTTAATTTTGATCCATTTAATGACAAAAAAAAGCAAAAAACACAGATTTAATTTTACACTCTAAAAAATGCTGGGTTAAATACAACCCAGTGCTGGGTAAAATAGGGACAAACCTCTCGAGTAAATGTATCTTGATTTAAGAATCAGTAATTTTAGACATTTTCCCTGGAAAACAAGACATATGCTGATGAATAACGTGTAGTGAAGTGAAAAGTATGACACTATGCTTTAGAATGTAGTGAAGTAAAAGTTTCTCAAATTACAATTGCTCTGATAAAGTACAGGTACTTGAAAAATGTACTTAAGTACAGCAACAAAGTAAAGCTACTTTGTTAAAAAAAAAAATAATGAAGATCAGGAAGAAGTTGTATTTTCAAACGTCTAATCTTTGCTAATACAAGACATTTACATTCAAGAAAACATATTGGCATAATGTGTTCCATTCAGTTTATTCATTACATTTTATTCTTAAAAAGGTCTTTAAAAAGTTTAAATGTACCCCCCTAAAACCTGCAGAAACCCTGGTAGTAGAAATTCAGAAATGTATGAGATAATCTGAGCTGGAGAATCTTAACGGTTAACGTTATGCATTAAAGATGCACATCTACACGTGTGCATAGATTAAGAAGTCAAAGAGTAATGGGCTTGAATTTGCATTGTTAAAGATGGTGGATCTGTTGTAAAAGTGCTGCTCTGATGAGGCTTTGATAGGATGAATTGAAAGATGCAACTTCTGAGAGAGGGTTTTAATGCGCTAACAGTGTGATGTGTTCTAACATAACTGCTGTACTGTCAGCACACTAAAACCTTTTTCTGTGAAGTTCCTCCCTTTAATGCAATTCCTGTTTATGAGCTACTATAGAAAGGCTGTAGAAGGATATAAAGTGGTGCTGTAATTTTATAATGGCATCTGTCAAGCTTGTAATAAAATGTTTAACAGAAGCCAGAGAAAACTATTGCAAGATGTTCGATACGTCTAGGTCTTGACACAAGTTGACGAGCTGAAATGTTTCACTTCCATTGTGTGTGGAAATATCAAGGCAACCCAGCAGTACTTTGTGAGGCAAAGGATGTGTGTGATTTAGAGAGCCAAGAGAGACAAGGTCTGCTTCCATTCAGAGATGCTTTTATGTTTAGTGCTGCAAACCTCAAGGAAGTCTGGTGTGTCATTGCAGCAAAGCATACTGGATAATTCCCACACAGCAAGATCTCACTGAATGGGTCAATTTGCACTTGCAGCACTCCACATGTAAATGTGATAATGTTTGGTAGTTGCTTTGAGAAAATGAAGGAAATAATCATGTAAGCTTTTTGAGTCCTATTGAGTCAGATTACTTTTTCAAGTAACTAGTAAAGTAACGCATTACTTTTTAATTTACAAGAGAATATCTGAGTTACTTTTTCAAATAAGTAACGCAAGTTTTTTTTTTTTTTACCAATTCTAAAATGTGCTTTATCTCACAAAACCTGCCAAAAATGTTTCACATTAAAATTAATATGAAAATGAATATTGTATGACAAATTAGATTTTTTTACATTATTATTTATTTATTATTTACTTATTAATGTCGGTGTAGACAATAAATACATAGCAAATGTATAATTAAATTAGTTATGCAATGTGGCTATTAATTAATTAATTAATTCATTCATTCATTCATTCATTCATTCACATATTGCATTCCTAATTGGAAAACATTAATGCAAAAATAGGAAAATGAGCATAGAGTATGTATGTGTGCATGTATGTGCATATTGATTGATTGATTAATTGATTAACTGATTGATTGATTACTATCAAATAAATTGATTAATGTGACTAATCTTGATTTTTGCACTTTCCTATATATTTTCTAATTGAGTTGAGTTTCAAATTAATAATAAATTCACATTGCAAGAAATGTATTAAGATGCAACAATACATATAATATCGTTATATCAGACAATAATATTATTATTATATTATTCATGGTTTTCTCTACTTTAGTAGTAAATAAAATCCCCAAAATTGATGTAGATTTACCCATGCACTGATTTGAAATAAAACGGTGTGGCATTGCAGTTAGGTGAATTATGTTCATCCTGACATTGCAAACAGATTGAACATCCCTCATCATCTGCAAGCAGATCTCAACCGCTGCCTGAGGAGAGTAAATAAGCTCGTGTCCCATTAAAAAGCAAATGCAGAGCTAAATATCGTCCTGCTCACAGACATACGGTGGAGGATGCATCACGATTAGTGTTGCACGCTGGCCAGAGTTGCTTATTGAGCGGTTTTTAACAGCACAGGAGTTCATTAGTCTTACGCCGACAAGGAGAATGAGTCAAACAGTCAGCAGCGTACCTGCTTCACAGCTGATATTGCACTCACCCCATATGACTCCTAATGAATGACCTACACTTAGATACCGTTTTCTCCTTGTGCAAAGTTGTATGGGAGATGCAGCTTTCACTACATTCAAAATTCTGTTATAGACAGACTTTATTACACTGTTATACAGACTTACACAGATTTTATTGACTCAGGACTTCATTTTTTAATTTAGTTTAATTCCTTAGTTGGTTGATTTGAGGTGTGAATGTCTGATTTGTCATTCATGAATCAATGAATTGTTGTAATGAATGAATGCATTTCCTGCTGCTCAAACTGTATTTATATACTGTATTTTGTTAGCAACAATTACATAAACTAAACTGCTACATTTAACTGCACTGCAGTTCTCTTTGGATAAAACGGCATAAAATGAAATAAAATAAAATAAAGAAAAGTAAACATGAAAAATAAAATAAAAAGATAATGCAGTGTGCACCTAGTATCTACAATTGTTTTTGAAAGCACAGGTCAGACCTTTTGCAAAAAAAAAACAAAGCAATTATACCAAAAACGTGCTATAAATAAATGAAAAAAAATCTCCCATAGTTATGAATAATTAACAGCACAAAATCTTGCATTAATCCACAAAGCTGATAAATAGATAGTTATAAGATACATATTTTCTGCAAAAAGCCACCAAATGAAGCTAAGACATTACATTATTAACACAGTACATGTTCTTGTATTCTATCTTTTTAATAGTTGTTTTCGGTACACTCACTGTATTAAAAAATGATTTTTCCAAGTTGCAAATAAAACAAATATTGTTGCAACACATTCTTCTTCTTCAGTACATGTGGATAATTTAGACCAGGGTTTCTCAATAGGCGGCCCGCGACACGACGCAATAAAATACAAGAATTCATTATAATCAGTGACGCTGTCTTGGATGCGGCGCGCCACGACAAATGCCCGACAGTAAACTGCTGACTCGTTCTATTTATAACGTACTGACACAACGTTCAAATGATTTGCAATGCTTTGTCGCGTCCAGTGTAGATACGATGTGACAGCAAAAACATGGCGAGTGTGTAGAAAAGAAAAGTGGAAACGGAAAATAGATTATTCAAATGTGAATGGACTGAACAGTTTTGAGTGAGTGAGGGAGTGAGGGACTGATATCTATGCTATGGAATACACGTGTTGGTTCGCAGAGAGTTCACAGTTTTAACGTACAAGTTTGCTTTAATTTATTTTCAAGATCTGAGGTAAAATATCTATTGTTGCTTTCACTATGGCTATAAAGATAATGCAAAATAATATTCAAACTCACATTAGATACTTTTAACATTGAATAAAGCACATAATCATTACCTGAGGTTATCACTGTCATATTTTGTATGTTGTTCCTGCCGCAACGTCGCATAAAATAAAAACCGTTCCTTAAATATAATCCCATGTCGCTTATTGTCACGTGTCGCTGTCGCGGGTGGTTAGGACAAAAACTACAAGGAAAAGATACTTTTTATCGCGTCGTGTCCAGTGTTGGGGAAAGTTACTTTTAAAAGCAGAATTCGGCCCTCGGCGAAAACTAATTGAGGAACCCTGATTTAGACTGTCTTGCTGCTTTTTAGCATTTCAGATTTATAATTCTGATATTTGGAACTTGATTACCATTTTCTAAAGTAGGGCTGTACGATAAATCGCATGCGATATTTAATGCACATCTTGCCAGTAAAGCCGGTTCTGTAAGCAGCGGTAAATCTCCATCACGTGCGTGCTTTCACATGGAGCAGCATTTACTACACAGAGCCGTTGTTCACTGACAAGCTGTGCAAAACCACATTCATATATGATGAACGTTCATATATGATGAAGATGGAGATTTACCGCTAATTACAGAACCGGCTTTACTGGCAAGATGCGCTTTAAATATAGCATGCGATTTATCGTGCAGCCCTATTCTAAAGATAAAGTGTACTTTGCCTATATGTAGAGTTATGCATTGTCAGTCTCTCAATATAACTGACAGAACATTTAGACACACATTTCTTGTCATGATCAAAAAATAGCACAATGTGTTTCCCTTTTCTAGGGTGACATTAGCTTGAATCATTTGTTCAATGAAGTAAATTGATTTGAGCATTTTGACTGATGAATTTCAAGTGATTGTTTAAGCCTTTACAGCTATTTCCAGCGAATAGATTACCCAGCATTCGGATCCTAGAGAAACACTGACTGTATTCTATGATCATCGCCTATGAAAGCAAAGGAGGCTCATTACAGACACACATCAAATATAACCTCGTGCTGTTGAGCTGTTGGCATCCTTCTGCTTTAATCCATCTATTACAGAAACTCTGGTGGATTCGTAAATCGTTTTGTCCCAGACTCATAAAATGCCAACCGGTTTTGAACAGTGGTGGTCAGAGGTCAAGCTCTTATATTGATTTAGTTGAAGTAGAGGTATAAATTCAATGAAAAATGCTCCCACGACGCTCTGAGTCATCACGTTTTTCCATCACAGTTTTTCACGAAACGCTAATGAGGGTCTCTTCCTGCTGGTCTGCAGGAGATTTTTTTCAGTTCGCCTGTTCGTCTGTTTATTTTTTTTAAATATCTCAGATATGAGAAGGTACCATTGCGAGGTATTTATTTACACAGTAGCCTATTACTTGTTGTAGCAGGTGTATTGTGTGCAGCAAAGCAGGTAGTTTGGCGAGCAGCTTGTAGTCATATACTGGATAGATTGTAACTTTAGAGTTGGACATTTTCCATTCCTCAGCACGGCTTGAACAGCTGTGGATGAAAGCAGTTTTCCGTAGAGAGAAATTGTCTTAGACAATCTGTGCCAGACACCATCTGAGACGTTAAACATTGCATTGTTTGACTACAAAGACACTGCAGATGTAGAAACCCGCAACATCATCTGTTTTTGCTGTGTAGTTCACATGCTTCTCTTCTCCTTCGGTTTAGTGGTTTATTGTTAGAGTTGAATGCATGCACAATTAGTTTCAATTTAGTGAACTCAGTTTGGAATAAATTACCTACAGTAACTGCAGCGAAGTTAAAATTGTACATATGGTTTGGAATATAAGAGTTGATTTCTTGTGTAGTTGAAGGTCTAATATCACTGACAATGATTTTTGCAAGATGACTCTAAATTGGCATGTCATTCAAATTCAAAAACATAATTAAATTTTTTTTTTTTTTTTACATTAACACATTTCATCTTTGTTTTCATTAAAGTTATCTTTATTTTATCTTGTTCATCAGAATTGGTGTGCTTTGGTTGGTGGGTTGATTGGTTAGTTGCTCGGTTAGTCATTGTTGTTTAGTTAGTTTCAGTGTAACATTAGTTACACTCTAAAAAATGCTGGGTTGTTTCAACCCAACTTTGGGTCAAATATGGACTAACCCAGCTGTTGGGTTACATTTTTTTATTAAATGTTTAACCCAAAAGTTGGGTTAGTCCATATTTGACCCAAAGTTGGGTTGAAACAACCCAGCATTTTTTAGAGTGTATATGTATACACTATTAAGTTTTTATTAATATTTTTAATTCGATTTTGTTTGTATATTTTTCAGTTTTTAGTAAAAGTTTTGTATGTTAATACAACGTTTAGTTAATGTTGTTTTCATGATATATTATATTTTATAGTTTACCTTTTAATCTATCTATCTATCTATCTATCTATCTATCTATCTATATTATTTCAATTTTAGATTGTCATTTTAGTACTTTTTATGAAAATGTTATTTAATTTCATATTTATTTCAATTAACAAAACATTGTGAATCACTTCAGCTTTAGTTAACAGATTAAGTGTTTTTTTTTGTTGGATAGTACAGCAGGTTGGCTCCTTGGTCACATGGTGAGTTGTGTATAATTTCAGTTAAAGTGCTAGAGGATAAAAATCTAGGTATTCTGGCAGAACCAATTTCTCCTTTTCATTATAATTGTAATTTATCAGAGGAAAGTCGTAGTCCAGAAGAACAGAAGAGCCGGAGGAGGGTCGTACGTATGATTAGACTGGGAGAGCCGCTCACCACGACGCCCGCAGTTTAATAGAGGAGCATCATTACTTCTTCATTAAGTCTGAAATGCAGATTACATCTGAACAGTGATTAAACAGAATGAGCCAGAAAGGAGGAGGAACTGATAGAGTGAAACATAAGAGGAGAGAATGTGAGGTGTAGAATTGACAGTGACAGACACGCGGCTTGAATTACACATGATTTTCATTTAATTCTACTGTACGGTCTATGAAAGACAACATCACACAGTACACAAAAGCATTTATTCAAGCAGTCTGTGCACTAATTAAAATACAGAACAAAACAATAACAAAAAGTATTTCCAAACTAAAAGCAAAGTTAACTAAAGTTGCACTAAAAGTGAGACAATTTTCCTTATGCAATATAAATATTTCATAATACAGTTAGTTGATAATTCATTGTGTTTGATTATTGTATGCATTTACTTCTCTGTGAGAAAAATAAATAAATGAATAAATACATATTTATAATATGTTTATATATATGAAATGCAATAATACATATTTTCTGGTACAGTTGTACTGTGTGATGTTTTAAAGCATACAGTAAGGATATGGTAACCAAACCTTTCAGATTGTAATAAGTGATAAAGTCACGTGATATGAGGATTTTTTTTTTGTTCCATTTGTTCTCAGAATCAAATTTTCTATGTGTGATACTGTAGTTCATTTTGAGCGACTGCTCTCATTTTGAACTCCTAGAGTATAATGAGCTTTTAATTATACTCTCAATGTCTCTTCATGTTCACTTTGACAGACACACAACTACGTTCAAAGATAGAGAACACTTGACCGTTTTTAGAATCGCAGGATTATAACCCACAAATTAAAACCCTTTCTTCACATTTTCATTCCAGTTTTGTTTTTTTGTCTTTGCATTTGTGACTTTACCTGGATCAGAAATGGGTGCACAGTGGTGAAAATTATATTCTTTATAAAACTTTTTTTCCCCAAAAGAAAACTGTAATGAGAATATAATCCTGCAATCTTTTAATTGGATGATAAGCTTAACCTTTGGCTACTTAAAATGCTAAACTTGTAGCATTTATGCACTCATTTTCACTCCACTCTTTTTGGTATTTTCATAAACATGTATTTGAGTGGTGTAGCATGTAAAGTGTTATGTTCAAACCCTATGTGGCAGATAAATAGACTGTTTCAGTCTTGTGATTTGCATCACATATGTGTTTCATTTCAGCTGTGTTGTCTTTCGTGGTTTGCCACTGTATTGCTTCTTTTAGCTTTATATGTTGTTTTTAATAAATGGTTGTTGATTGTGATCACGGAAATATCTGCTCATGAAAACATGTCTTGATGGCACAAATGCTTACAGTGGATAGTGGTAGCCATGCTGCGATTTACCACATTTAGGTACTTTTAATGTGTAATAAGTTTGTAGTGAGGAAACTTACAGTCAGTGTTTGGGGTAACGCATTAGTAAGGCCAGTTACATAATCAGATTAACTTTTTTTTAAGTAACTTGTAAAGTAATGCATTACTTACTTTTACTTACTTTTTCAAATAAGTAATGCAAGTTACTTTGTTTTCCCATTTATTTATTTGTATTCACACCTTTCATGTCCTCATGTTAAGAGAACTCTTGAATAAGAGAATAAGTGTGTTGCAGAGGCAGAAGCCTTTCCTTCAGCCTGAGGCTTATTGATTTCACTTTTGGTGTGAAAGGGCCTTTACAGTTGCCAAAATATAACTTTTGGGTTTTTGGTTATTAAAAAAATAAATAAGCAAGTCCAACCCAGGTGAGAAAAAGTAACACAAAAGTAACAATGCATAACTTTTCATAAAAAGTAATACAATTAGTTACTTTTTTGTGTAATGTATTACTGTTAATAGTAACTTTCCCTAGCAAACACTCAATGCTTATATGTGAATAGATCAGCAAACACTCAACTCTTATATGTGAATAGATCAAGAAAATTCTCATTCCTTTATGGTATGAACATTCACGTTAAAAATTGTATATATATATATATATACCTTCAATGCTCTCATATGAGAGGCCTACATCCTCAATGCCAAAAGCCATTAAAATGTTTGTCTTTAATTAACTCTAAAAGTTAATGGATTACTGGCACTGATATTGCAGACCTTTCCATCTCTGTATGTGTCAAAGTGGGGCCACACAATGTCTCAATACCCATTAGCCCAGCCTGCGACCCTCATCAACCCCATTCACCAGTGCCCTGTGGAAATGCCACTCTCATGCAGAATAAATTACTTGCAAATCAACTCCATAACATTCATATTGTAATAACAGTTGAAAACTCTCGTCCCCTGCACAACCTGTGTGTATCATAAAAGAGAACAGATGTCAAATGACAATCAGCCTTACTAGCAAAAGAAAAGTCTTGCTTGTTTTGATACGCATGGTGTTTAGTGTTTGAAAATATATTTAAATGCATATGCGCAGTCTATCTACACTCTTAAATGTATAGGTTATTTGTTTGCATCTATGGCCTCTTTGGTCACTTTTGTTTTACAAATCGTAGCTTCATCAGAATGAGATGGCACTTGGTGACTGTTGTCATTAGCTATGTGAGCGCGCAGACACACACACACACTCAAATCATGGACATGATTCGGACATGTTAAAGACTTGGTACCTTCGCAGCATTTGAGATGTGAACAGTGAAGATAGGCTGGTTGCCAATCAGCAAATAAAAGCACTTTTAATTATTGCCATGAAAAACAAGAAAAATAGCAGAATGACTTATCTTAAATGTATAGTGTATAGTGGTTTAGCAGTACTGATGAACGCCTCCTTTGAGAAACTTTGCTTTGGAGACTCACTCACTTATTTGACTTAAATTCAAAGTAATCAAATAAGCTCTCACAACAGTAATGGGTTGCCAGAGACTGGCGATTATTATTATTATTATTATTATTACTAATGGTATTATGATTATTATTATTATTATTTGTATTTTATTTTTTTAGATAAGTAAATTTTAATCTGCAGAAGTATTATAAAATATGAACTAATCCTGCTTCTCATACAATATAGATGCATCACTAAAGAAATAAATGGTTTGAAATAAGACAGGTATACCATATTCACCAATAGGAAATCTAATCACTGTAATTATGTCTTTATGTGTACGATAAGACATTATTTATAGTAAACAGAAGTAGTATTTAGTTTGCAGCACAGGTTAATGCGTAATACAACAGCTAGTCCAAGCGATTGCTTAACACTAACGTAAAAAGAGTCAAATAACAATGTTCTCCTCCTGCTTTTGTAAGAAAAGAAAAGAAAAGAAAAGAAAAGAAAAGAAAAGAAAAAGAAAAGCTCAATATGTAGTAAGTATTTATTCATAGGGACTTTTCCTATGCCATATTTGGCATTCTGCTCTCTCATTAAGACTTTCTCTGTAAAGCTGCTTTGGGATCATCTCTATTGTGAAAGGCACTATGCAAATAAACATGAATTGAATGTCATTCTTCCTTGAATAAATCAGTGATCCTGGAGAGACTATTTTGACTATTTAGGATTGATTATTATACTCAGGGGGAGGTTTGGGATCAGGAATTGGTAAATTATACACCACTAGTGTTGATTGTTCTGGCAATAATCATTTTCGCTTGGCATTACAAAGGCTTTGATTCATTAGCAGACCTCAGGCACATGCTGAATCAAAAAACACCTCAACTATACACTTACACAGCCATGAAGATGGCTTTCCAAACAAACATCACACTGTAGACAATAAGTCATTCATTTCTTGTCGTTTAGTGGCTGCATTGAGTTATCTACTTCTGCGGATGCTGTGCTTTGCATCCGATTTGAACCTCATGCAATACTATGAAATATTTATTGCAACTATTTGATCACTTTCGATTTATTCTAATCAAAATAGCAGGAAGTTTATTTTTAGCCTTACTCTAAAAAGCAGCTGGTTTTGTAGAATGCACAGTTTATTTTTAGTTAATGAAGTCCGAAAAAAAATACTTACATTGTAAATCACTTTAGCCTTGTGCAACCCATAATACATTCCACCTCCACAGTCATTACTGGAAATGTATCCTATATTGGTAGCTAATCTTTTTTTTTTTTTTCATCTTACCATTGTAACGGAGTAATCAGAACGTGAAACGTACGGATCCATATGCAGAGCTTTATTTAAAGATGTGGTCATGAAACAGGCGAGGGTTAGACAATGGCAAACAGGTATGTTGTAGGCACGACAAAAAAGTAATCCACGGACATGCGTGGGTCGGCGAACATAATCCAGAGGGTGAAGCAAACAGGTAATCCAACAGACAGGCTAAATAATCAGGAAACAGGCAATCAGGAAAACTAGGAACTCGAAACTAGGACCGGGAACTGGCTCTGTAATGTTGCTATCACTGACAGGGAGATAAGTGCAAACAATACTCGGCGATTTGAAAGATGAAGTCCATGACTTATAAAGTGTGTTTGATTGGTTGTAGCTGTGTGTGTGTAATCAGTGCAATGGATGATTGGAAATGTAGTCCGGGGTGACATGTGAAAGTCTGTGTAGTGAGAGAGTCAATATAATGGAAGAGTGACCTCTGGTGGCAATTGGACAGGAGTCCATGAACCGGATTCGTGACAACCATGATTAGTAATATACACTGAACTGTTTTGGTGTAGGATTTATTTTGAACAATGTACACTCAGAAATTGCTAGCAAATTTCACAAATAATTACAAAAAAGAAACAGCAAGTAACACAATGCAATTTTGAAGTAGAAAGACTAAAACAAAAATGTATTTTCAAAAAATAATCCAATAATCTTTGTATTCGGTATTTGATGTACTTTGAAACAATTTTCACTCAGAAGTCGCTTGTAAATTTCACAAATAATTACAAAGAAATGACAAGTAAAACATTGAATTAAACATGAAATTTTAAAGTAGAAGGACTAAAATAGTGTTTTCTTGTAAAATCTGCAATAATCCTTATATCTTTAATATTTTAGCATTTTTTAACAGTGTTGGATTTAGTTTGAAATAATATTGACTCAAAAATTTCACAAATAATTAAATATAAATAATTGAAACTGCAATTGATGCATTGAATTATGCAAAGATTTTAATTAGACAGACTGAAATAGTGTTTTTGTATGTTGTAAATGTTGTTAATGTTGTACTTTTTTATTATTGATTTATTTTACATTATCAAGGGTAAATGCTTGTGATGTCATGTTCGTTATGCAAACAGACACAATTGAGTTGAAGGCTTATTTCAGTTGACACTCCAGATGCTAAAGACTTTCACTTTCTCCACACATGCAAAAAAATGTTCTTGCAGCTGCTGCTGAAGTTCAATATAGCAATATTTAATGTGATTAAAGGACTAAATCCACATAAAAAATCTATTGAAACACATCTGGTAGATGTCTTCACCTCATAGTGAATGGCTGCCGTCTGGCGATTTTTATTTTTTAGTATGTTTTTTTTTTTGTGCATTTCTCAACTTTTCGACATTCTCGCCATGGCTTTACAGTGCAGTGGTGGTTTATGTGTGGGAAGACATATACTGATGCGAGGTCCAGGTAGGTGAATCTCTAGCCGGGTGTATGTGACCCTCGACTCCTGTCACTCTCAGCCTCCCACCTTTCAGGAAGGGGCTGCAGTTCTGCCCCGCTGGCATCCATCAATAATTCAGACTTCACATTAATTACAAAACGGCTCTGCAGAGCTCCGCTCTCCGCATGCGGTACGGGCTTACAGTCATCCATCACCCCTTTCAACCCACTCACATAAAGCTCACATTTCTTCTGAGGTCCAGATGACGGGAAAAAGCAATTCTTTCATTTCTACAGGTCTCTTGGCAGGTGTTTGTTTGAGCTTGTGTGCATTAGAATGCAATCTGAATTGTTGCGATGTTGCCGCTCACCAGCTGTCAGAGACGAATTCAATTAAGACATCACAGGAACGGGGCGGGTGAGAATGATTAAAACTGTCAATAGCGGGCACAGTTATGAAATGCCACAGCAATATCATCCTCCTATGCATCACAAGACAAATGGCTTTCATCAAGTGCCACTGCGGCCTCTGATTGAATCAGCAAAATTTCAAAGGAATTATACCGATTATAATATTTCACCTGTTTCATATCCACTCCTATAGAGGCGGCAATGCAAAAATGGTTCATCGACTTTAGATCTCAATGAAGACTATCATCTTCTATATATATATATATATATATATATATATATATTCCAAATAGTGATTCCTATTTAGGGTTATTATAGATAACAAAAAAAATATATAAATAAATAAATAAATAAAACAAATGCTTGAAATATTGCTTGAAATAAAATAAAGATTCTAAAGACTGAAAACTGAAATAAAATATTCAAACGAGCTAGTTTACAAAGCAACATTTATCTTTTTTCATTTATTTCAGCTTTATGTACTAAAATGTAATAAACTGAAATAAAAATGCATAACAATCTATACAGACATTTAAAAACATCAAAAACTAATAAAAGTGACAAAAACACACTACAAAAATGACTTAAACTGTAAAAGTATCTCAATGATACTAAAATAACACTGTACTTAGTTGTATAACTTAGGTATTACTGTAAAATATTATTTCACTGATTATTTTCTATTATTAATTAAAGTCAGTACAACTATTTGTCCTTAACTGGTATAAAACAAATTTGTTGTATAATATTAATTAGGAGGATTTTAATTTGCACCAATAATGTTGTTCAAATTCAACCTAAGTATAAAAATGATGCACTACATCAGTAATGTAAAACATAAGTAATGGAAACTTATTGAAAAAATAAAAAAATTGCACGATGTAAACTGACATTTCTAAGAAATGTTCAGATTTGTAACATTTTTTTTTTTTTTATATTTGTATTCCAATGCAGAAATAAGTTTCCATTGTAACTGATTAACTACATTTACTCAAACTTTTTTTTTTATTTTTCAGATTTTGTGAGAGTAACCCTTGTAATTGGTTCATATGAAATGGTATAGTGATTAGCAATAATGCATTTTATACAGTCATTATTTCATTCATGGACCTGTATTGTTTTTTGAATGAGCTGTAATTGCTTGTTAATTCTGGTGTCAGTCGCAGCCGCAGCTGTAATGCTGCTGTGTGTTTGTCTGCAGAGCTTGTTAGGCTGACATGTAATGCGAGAAGGCAGGCTGTGGGCAATGCCAGCGCCCTTGCCATGGGAAATCATGTTCCATCTTGTTAAGGGAAGTTTGGACGCTTTAGCCTGTGAGGACCGCTAATAATCACCCCAGCGACTGTCATGGCTGCAGACGTCCACCTGCTCCACACAGCCGGCCAGAAACACACTTATTATGTACTGTACGCACGTGCCACTGTGGCCAGCTGAAGACACACATGAACACACACATGATCACCGAACATCATTTGTCTATGAATCTCATGAAAACATATCCAGGCCACATTGATTTAATCCAAAAAGAAAGAAAAAAAAATTGACATTACTTCCATGACAAAGCACATGTTTCCCTCCAAATTGTCATTCTGTACACATTCAGGCATTGTCATATCTTTAAATGCTCAGAAAAAAGGGTACAAAGCTGCCACAGGGGCAGGTACAAAGCTAAAATCCCTAAATGGTACATATCAGTTTCCCTAAAATGCGCATGCTAGTACCTTTTTTGAGAGTATATATATATATATATATATATAAAATGTTAATTTCAACTGTTAACTACAACTTTTGCCTCAATAAACTTCTAATTTTCTGCGCATTAATAGTAAGGTAGTTGTTAAGTTTAGGTTTGGGGTAAGATTAGGGGATCTAAAAAAATGCAGAATAAGGCATTAATGTGTGCTTTGCCAATATGTTAATAATAGGCATGCTAATAAACAAGTAGTTAATAGTAAGACTGTTTCAATAGTTAATAGTACATGTTTTCATGTTAATAGTATGTTTTCACCTTTTGTAGTTATGCATGAGTCCCTCAATTGCCCTCAGTGTGAAAATATGGATCTCAAAATCATACAGTCAATGTTGGAAAGAGTTCAAATATGCAGAAAGTGCTGGAAAACCAAAGAATGTGCAGGAGCTGGAGGATTTTTCTGAAGAACAGCAGACAGTTAAACTGCTCAGGACAAACGAGGGACTCATGGACAACTATCTCAAAATATAAAAATAGTCGTGGATCATCCAGGAAATGACACATATTATTCAGATTCAAGGGTATGTAAACGGTTGAATTGGGTCATTTTTATTAATTCAGTTATTATTTTGTGTTGTGGAGAATATGTAAATATATATTATGTGAAATAGCTTATTCAGGACATTACTAAATAAAAAATAACATGCAATTTTCATGATCCCTCTTATTTTGTTTCAATTATTAACATTTTGCACATTCTGCAAGGGGTATGTAAACTTATGAGCACAACTGTGTATTCCTAAAGTGGTCCTCCTTAGATACTCATTACTGTAATACATCATCAACCTTTGGATCTCTCTCTGTCTCGCTATCTCTCTTTCAAGCTTCATTTTACTGTTTCTCTCCAGCAACATAAGCCAGATTTTAGACTGTTTACAAGTCTGTTCCAGTTTGCAGCTTTCTTTGGTTGTGACTGACATAGAAAACCAGGGCCGTTTCTAGCCAATTTGACGCCCTAGGCGAAATCCCTATTGCCCCCCCCCAAATTATATATATATAATTATTTTCAGACACCAGTTGCTTGTCACATTCAAATTGGTTGTCATAGTGATGACACTAATTTGTGGAGATTCAGTGCATTGAGTTCCACAAATCTGAATGCATTATTTGTAAATTGACTGTTAAGATAAACATTTTGCACAATTTAGTATCTGTAATATCATTGTGTTGCCACTAGATGCCGGTATAGCCCTATGTAACAATCCCTAGTGGCTAAGACATTGCACATAATTTACACATAAATCACACATAAATTAATTTTATTACATTTTGATTTGGATACTATATACTATACTACTACATATTGTTTAGATATTATCAATGGCTACTTTTTTGTCTTTATCTGTTTTTTGTTCAATTTTTTTGTTGTTGTTTCTTGAAACATTGATTTAAAGTGTCAGTTATTGCATTATTATTTCAGTCAAACCTATAAAACCCCTTTGTTACCCCAAACTACATATAAAAGCTTTATCAGTAGCATAAAAGTAACCAGTGCAGCTACTTAATCATTTGCTACTCGTTAACGCGTTAACGTCCCCTTTAAATAACGTGACGCTCTGCCCTCTATGACGCTGCTCCCATTAAGCGCTGTTGGAAGTGAATGAATTGATTCAGCATTTCGACACCTGCGTAAGGATGCATTTAACTCGACAAAGCGGTCTAATAAAGGATGTATTGATCTCGTGAATTAGCGAATTTTACTATACAAATAATTTTTAATTGGATGTTAAAGTTTATATGGGAATATTACATGACACGCTGATCCTTTAACAATGCATTGGCGCAAAAAACGCACACCTTTTGGACAAATCTGCCACAAATATTTGGACAAATGTGCCACAAAAGTGCCACAAATACTGTCTAAACAAAATACTGATTTTGTGCACTTTATTTACTGTACCAATATTTTCTATTTGCCTTTGAACTTAGCTTTATTGCATGGCAAAAAAAAAGTGTTACCTTGCCAAAGCACTGACAGAGCCCACTGATCTAATGGCGTTGTTGAGCGCTCCAAATGCAAACTTTGCATGCAACAATCAGGCAGCAATTGATAGCACTCTGATCTAGTGGCATACAGGCATCGTCAGATTGACGGTACTCTAGCCCAATAATGTTGGGGGATCCAGTGGGGGCGGCAGTCATATTTCAGGGTGGCCGTGCCACTCTTTATCACAACCCTGCTAAAAGTGCCAGTACGTGCGCTCATTGGCGCCCCTTCAGCTGGTGGTGCCCTAGGCGACCGCCTAGCTCGCCTATGCCTAGAAACGGCCCTGTAGAAAACCTTCAACAACTGTTCTGTTTTTATTTTTCCACTGAGAGTAATTTGTCTCTATTCATGATGTTCATTTCATGAATCATCTGTGAGCAGAGAATCAGTAGATGTATTGGATGGCAGGAAGCTGATCTTTTATCAGCAGACATGTACATGTTATCTCAGGTCAACTTCTGATTTCTTTGAGTCTTATATTGTTGTGTGTTTGTCTGCCTGCACAGAAATACTGTCAGTAATAAAAAAAATCAAAATATATGGTGGATATATGGACTAAATGGAAATATGTGGTTGTGGGCTGCTATTGAAATGAAGAGCACTCGCTGTGAATGTGTGTCTGGACATGCGTTCATCCCAAGAGCATTCAGTCTGGTTTGTTACTTGCAAGTTTTTTAATAAGACTGATTCAAGGACACAGTATGCGTCACATCTCTGGATCTCTACTAACAACTGCAACACAGTCTCCGCACAACAGTTCCACCCATCCATACATCCATTAATTAGCAATTTAAAAAAATCTTAATTAGCAACAGCAAGTGGCAATCTGAAAATCATGAAACTCATAATGTAAATCATATAGTAAAATATCTAAACTTGATGGTAAACACAATAAATCTATTCCATTCTAGTATAAATTACACCTTTAATTACAGCAAGTGCTTTAAAATACTTTACAACTTTAAAAGTATATATAAAACAGTGTAATTATGTTTAATAATGTCCTCACAATAAGTAAACCTAACCATTTTATTAAAGTGGATTAGTTGCAAGTAGATTATACTTGGATGTGCAATTAAAATAATGTTAATTTCAGTTGAAATGGTTAAAAACAACCAAGGCTAATTAGCATTACTGAGATTCATTGGGGGATTTTCAGCTCCTTTCATTCATTGCATGACTGGAAGAGAATATTTGTTTTTGCAATTGCAATATATCGTTGCATAATAGTTGGGATTTTTTTTTTTTTTTTTTGCTATAAAGATCTGTTCAGATTCACCTTTTTTGACAGTTGGTGATAAGTGAGTAACTGAAACATTCACTCAACTAATTTGTGAGAAACACAAACTGCTTGGTCGTTCACATATTGTTTTATTATCTCATTACAATGTGATAAAACATGAATGTATTAAGAGATAAATAATAATAAATAAATAGCATAAAATAAACATTTTCTTATGCCTGTATCTGTTTCTTTTAGTAAGTTCGATTTCTTCTACATTCTATAGTTTTGTTTTGTTTTTTTTAGTTGTAGTTTATGTTTTTCACAATTTTCAATTATGTCCTGCTCTCAGAGTAAACGTTGTTGTGCAGAGGACAGAGGAGGGCATTATGAGTTTCAGCTGAAGGTGCTTCTCATTTTGTCCTCATGCAGAAGTCATTATTTCTGCACTGCGTGTTCTACATGATCTAATTAGTATTTATAGGTAAACTGCAAATGTATACATTCTACTTTTTTAATGTCTGAAAACACATCCATGTATCAATTAATGTGTTACAGTAACTGATACATATTATAATACCCTAATTCAGTATGTCAAGCTGCTTTGAAAAGATATGTATTGTGAAAAGATCTATACAAATAACCCTGACTTGACTCGTATGTACAATATTAATGTATGGACAGTTTCTGAAATGTAAATGCTTTTACATCTGTACACTGTACACATTCATTCGTTCGTTCATTCCCAGAAATGTTTCTTGAGCAGCAAATCAGCATATTATAATTATTTCTGAAGGATCATGTGACACTGAAGACTGGAGTAATGATGCTGAAAAATCAGCTTTGATCATATACACTTTACAATATATTTACATAGAAAACAGTTTTAATTTGTAATAATATTTTGCTTTTTTTACTGTCATTTTGATCAAACAAATGCATCCATTTTGATCAAACAAATGCAACCATTCTAGACTGTTTGTTCTGCCTCTGGATATTGGTTCTTTGGAGTACCACCCCTTTTTGGGCAATTTCACTTTGGCTGAGAATCGACCAGACTGTTCTTAGACTTCCATACAAACACTTTTATTTATTTATTTATTTATTTTCAGAACTGCAGGCACTGCAATGCAATCTCTATGAGTTCCAGGAGGGTTAGCACTAATGTGCTTTCGTAATCATACGCAACCTTAACTTGTGCAGCGATTGGTGAACAAACATACCTCTATTAATAAGGAATATGAAGTCAGGACTAGTCTGTATGGGCTGAATAAAGCAAACCAGTATCTAACAGTAAAGTTTTGATGGATGGCGATTGTAATGGAGGTGAAGACGATTACAGTGACCCACAGCAATCCTACAATATTAGACGCGCGAGTCCATTATTAATGTGCAAATAAACGAACCGTGTATGTGTGCTCTTTGATAGCTTTATGCATGAGCACATTTCAGTATGCTCGGATGTCTGGCAAGTGTTTTATAATAGAAACTCACTGAAGAAACATGTTTTTATACGAGTTTGCAATGGTCAATGGTGTTTATATACGTACCTGACACAGGAACTGTTCATTGGTCATGTTGGCTGCCTTCAATCACCACATTCGACAAATTCAGAATATTTTAATTTACTTTTTTTTATGTGTGTTCTCATCTGTTTAATAATTCTGAAAGGATCTGTTAAGGCAGTATAGTGGCATCTCCGTGAGGTCCTGTTTGGTACAGTATGGCAGCTTGACTTGTAGTTATTTATATATGTATAGAAAAACAAAAGTCACATTAAGTTTTTTTCCCTCACAGTTTTTGATGTTGCACTGTATACATAAATTGTGAATTTTGAAAATTAAAAATAATAATAATAATAATAATTTATCTTGAAAAAAGCTTGCAGAAATTATTTTGTGGGAATCATCCTCAATCTTTGGTAACAAAAAAAGAAAAAAAAAAAGCTTTATTTAACCTCTTAAGACCTCTTAAGACATGTCTTTACATTGTTTAGAGCAAATTATATTTATATTAAATGATATTTCATTCATACAGTGGGGAAAATAATTATTTGATCCCCTACTGATTTTGTAAGTTTGCCCACTTACAAAGAAATGAAGGGTCTTATGCTTTGTTCTCGGCAGAGGACATCATGAATCAATTAAAAAAAAAATAAAATGAATGAACATGCATAGGCAAAAACAATAGATTTTTTTAATCACCAATACATTTTTAGTTTTCAGGATTTTTTTTTTTTATACCAAACTCTGTATAAAGATGATTCTCAACTATGTTATAACAGAATGATTTGATATACCATTTTTCTTTCTGCAAAATGTGTGTAAAATGGCCATAAACGGGTTTTCTCATTATATACAATGTCTATAAACTAAATCTAATTTGCATATTCATGTGTTTTTGGGGCAACATGTAATGAAAAAATGAGTGTAATAATGGGAGTAATATTTGACAAGATCTTCATAATAATATATAATATTTCATAGAATATTGAAACGTAATTTCTTTCCCTATTAATTTGTTATGTCTCCCAAAATGCTAATAAACATGCTTTTAGTCCCAGTGTCCTCATATGAGATTTTCGTATGAAATCAACATCCTGTTTCGTAACAGAAAGTCACATTTTGATTTGAAACCCCATAACATTTTCCTGAGATGTTAATTTATGACAGTCGACCAAGTGCACTGTGATTGGCCAAACACCGCAAGCAATCGTCGGAAATGTGACGCCCCTTACCATAATCGCGAGCTTCAGCTTTCAAAATAAATGTAAAGACAGAGCCCGAAAGGGGAACAGAGTCGCATAGTGAGGTAGATATGTGGGGGCATCTTAGAACTTAGGGGAGCATGGCAGAGTCTTAACTTTGATAAAGAATATCTCTTTGGTTTTGAGACTTTAGTCTTTGCAACTTCAGGGATCTTATCTATGCACAATCAGCTTGTAACACTCCCAAGAGAAAGGAAAACTTGAAATTGCATCATATGACCCCTTTAAAACTGTGGCATGTATAGTCTCAGATAAATACACCAAAATATAATGTCCTCATATGAGGTCACAGGGTCTCAGGAGGTTAACATGTTTCAAGTCTTAATACTTTTCCTTTTGTTATACTGCGATAAATCATAACGGGATATATGCTAAACGTGTTGGATGTGGCGCCTTATAGAAAATTGTCCACCAGGCGCCACTGCTTTTCAAAGGCATTACAAATTCATAAATATTCTGAACTTAATATAAAATGTTTTTGAGCGTTACCTATTTTGTTTGTTAATGATATTTAATTGTATTTCTCTCCTGTGTTTTTTCTTTTAGGGAAGAGGCCATCATGTCCACATATTTTGAGACGGTGGACGATCTGCTCGCGTCGTTTGGTCCAGTGAGGGATTGCTCTAAAGACAACGGCGGATGCCGGAAAAACTTTAAGTGTGTTTCAGACAGAAGGATGGACTCGACTGGCTGCATGGTGAGTAGCCATAGTCACATATCATCTAAAATCGGCCTGCTTGATGACTTGCTGAGCTCAAACTGTCTGAAACACGGCACAAGTGACTACTGTCATATTGGCATCCTGCACTGAGACTATCAAGCTCTTATTCCAGGAGAACAGCATTCTGGCAAATACGTATCATTACAGGCAGATAAGTTTGTCTCGTGTTACATGTGCAGATTTAAAGGAAGGAAATGAGAACAAGGAAATGTGGTTAATGGCTTTTTTTGGTGTGCGATGTGCTCAAAGCAAGGAAATTGATGAGCTCACAGCACTCTGAGCTGATGGATGAATCAATCATACACAGCACGATGGGCCTTAATCACTCACACATTTATTAAGAATAAAAGTCTGACACTGATCTTGCAGTCTGATCAGCTGCAGTGCTTTAAAAGAATAGTTCACCCCAAAATGAAAATGCTCTTATCTTTCATTAACGCTCGAGTCGTTACAAAGTAATTTCTTCTGGGGAACAGAAAAGGTCAAATTTTGAAGAATGTCCTAATCACTCTTTTCTTTTGTAATGAAACATAAGACTGTCAAGTGTCAGATTTGCCATTAAAATGATTGGTTCTTATGTCATCATGGATGTCAAAAAGAATCGTGAAAAATAAACTAAAAAGTAGCGACAAAGAAGTGTGCTAATTGTATTGAATGTGCACGTGTAGTGTACTTTAAATCTCATAAGTATATAAAAAAAAAAACTGTACTCGCAGGTAATGTACTGTTGATGACATAAAAGTTCACGTAAGTGTAGCCTACTGAAAATTATGTCATTAATTAAGGTCCCAACATTTTTTTATGCATTTTTTCGTATTTGTCATCCTTAAATTTCATCACGCATGAAAGTCTTCAAGCAGTGAGGATGATTTTGTTGTCCTCTTGCTTCTTACAAACAGAAAAAGAAAGGAAATATTGGGTCCATCCAATCCTGAGATATAGAGAGGAAGGAGAGCTCCCCCTCCTTATTAAGGAGCAGCGGGATTACCATGGACGATTCAAAGTTTACTTCAGGATGTCAGAGGCTCAGTTTGATGTTTTGCTAGCGAAACTAGAGACAGATATTAAAAGAAGACCACCAATTTCTGTGAACTCACTGTACAAGGATCTTTACAGTGCTTTGTACTGCGTGACAACTTGACAATAGCCATTCTAGATTTTGGCGTTAGCTTGTATGGTGGCTCTGAATTGTCAAAACACCTCTCAAAATGCTTTCTACTGATGCGAAAAACGCAGAAAATCGAACCCGATCCGAATTTTTTAATGATGAACGAAAGTTTCGGAGGCAGTGTGTAAACGTGATTGACACAGCGCCAGCTCGTATTAATTTTTCAACGTGCGAAAATTTCGGACTCAGTGTGCAATGGCCTTTACTCATCCTCTTGTCGTTCCAAATGCCAGCTCATTTGTCAGCTGTTGTGAATTTGCGTTAAAGACTGACACAGAAGAGAAGAAATTGTTGGATAAAGTTATTTTTGTTTTCTTTGTGCATAAAAAACTATTATTGTAGCTTCATAAAATTAAGGTTGAACCATTGCTGTTACATGGACTATTTTAACGATGTCCTTACTACCTTTCTGGTCCTTGAACGTGGTAGTTTTGTTGCTGTCTATACAAGGTCAGAAAGCGCTCGGAATTCATCAAAAATATCTTAATTTGTATTCCGAAGATGAACGAAGGTCTTACGGGTTTGGAACGACATGAGGGTGAGTAATTAATGACAAAATTTTAATTTTATGTGAACTATCCCTTTAAAGATAGTACTTGATTATATATTATATATTAGCTGTATTGTTTGATATTACATTAATGCCCTGTTTACACTAGTGCGTTTTCGTTTTAAAACGGTGTTTTAAAATGAAAACGATCCTCGTCTACACTGGCGTTTTCACTGCGTTTCAGAAACAATCTCCGTCCACACTACACAACCGAAAACGCATGTCACATGACCATTTATGCAGGTACAACCATAGATTTGTATAGGTAGATGATCTATTATTTAGATGGCAGATGCGTCTACGTGCTTGGAGCGGTCGAATGGGTAATCTACCTATACATATCTATGGGTACAACAATAAGCATGATGTTATTGTTTACACGGTCGTCAAGGATACGCAGAGTGAATATCGGCAGCCACACCATCGTTTTCAAAAGTCTCCGTTTTGCTCTGTTTACACTGAAATGCAACCGCGGAGTTTTCAAACTAAAGCAGGGTCTGCAGCGTTTTCAAACGTCTCTGTTTTCGACCTCAAAAAAACGCTGGAGTAGTGTAAACAACAGGCATAACCGTAGCAAAAGTTATGCATTTTAAAATGGAAACGCACTAGTCTAAACAAGGCCTAAACGTGAATAATTCCTTTCTTCAAGTATATATGCTTTTAAAGTGCATTGTTTAACTAATAAGTACTTTTTGCTAAAGTTCTTTTTCGCAAGGGGCAATGCGCCTAAAGCCCTGTTTACACCTGTTATTAAGATGTGTCTTGGTCAATGACCACGAGTGTAAAAAAAAAAAAAAAACATGTTGTAAATGGTGTCCAGAACATCTGAACTTCATTCAGAATGCACATGTGCATTCATTCAAAAACATTCATGTGATTCTGACTAAAATTACAGGTAATCTACAGTAAGATGTATCTCCATGGTTAGACAATCGCTGAAACCAGGTTTCTCATCTCGGTTTACCCTGACCTGAAATAACCTAAAAGTGACATAAAGCTTTCCTGGTGACAGGAGGTCATTGTTCATATAGACTTCCATCATGTACCATTGGAGAGTCAAGTGAAAAGATAATGGCAAGGATGTGACAAGTCCAAGGTGATTCGGTACGGCCTGTTTGAGCCTCTCAGGGTGATGGTAGGTGACAGCCGCTGATTTTTCCAGCAGAGCGGCTCACCCGCTGTATGCTGGTCCTGGAGCAGGAGGCAGAAGGAAACCAGACTGAGATGAATGAGGCTCTCCATGATGGATCTTTAAAAGTGAAGCAGGATGATGGAGCATGGCAGTCATGTTGTACTCTTGTGTGAGGTTATGATGTTCTTAAATTATTTCTTTCCAGAAGTAGGGGTTATGTTGGCTCTTCTACAGTCTGTCCTCAACAAATTCTTGACAGAACACCAGCCAGTCATCTGGACTTCATCTCAGTCATCTCTATATATTAGTGGTCCATCCATAGCCTCGCCATTGGTGGTGTACAGTCATTAGTCTACAGTAGCTACATTTACATGCAACTAAGCTTGAATTGGACTATCTTCTCAAGTTTTGTTTAGAATACATATATGCACGTGCACACAGTGCAAAATTTAGGGTTCATATAAACAGAACATTCAGAATCTGAAATCAGATTGGATTCACAATTTACAAAATGAGTGCATGTAAACATACCTGGTGACGTACAGAGAGAGGGACAGAACACAGTATTGAGGGGCACCGATGTTTGTGATCTTGGTTTGCTTCTGCCTGAATAATTTGCTCTCTGTCCGTTAGGAAATCAAATTGGCAGACGGAAGAGGGAGTCAGTTTATGATGGAGAAAGTACTTTACTGTTACATATGTTGGAGCTGTGATTGTATGCTCTGGACTTGGACTAGACTGAAAGAGAGTACTAGAAGTGGACTTTCTGATGCTCTTGTTTCCACCTGGTATTGTGTTTTTGGTGATCAGCAAAGACATGGTCAGCCGTGACACTTTGGTATTCATGTTTTCTGTCTCCTTTAACCTCTTGTGATCAGATTTCATAGAGACCCATAAAGACCCCACATCCTATTGATATTAGTAAATTCAGATTGTGTGTATAAATGTGCTCTTATCAAATGGACTGGAGAAGTAATCCTTGAAAGTTTGCCATTCCATTTCTATTATTCATTGTTGGCTTATAGCAAACCTTTATTATTTAAAACACATGAATAACAAATATTACCCCCTTCTTCTATCTGTGTTTCTGTATATAAAGTACAAATAGGTAATGTACACTCTTAAAAATAAAGGTGCTTCACGATGCCATAGAAGAACCTTTTTGTCTAAATGGTTCCATAAAGAACCTTTAACATCTGAAGAACCTTTCTGTTTCACAAAAGGTTCTTTGTGGCGAAAGAAGGTTCTTCAGATTATAAAAAGGTAAGAAAGAGATGGTTCTTTAAAGAACCTTTGACTGAATGGTTCTTTGTGGAACCAAAAATGGTTCTTCTATGGCATCGCTGTGAAGAACCTTTTGAAGCACCTTTATTTTTAAGAGTGTAGTGGAAGGCTGTAAGCTTAGCAGATGTTGTTGTCTTTTGCATTCGGTCTCAGACTAAGTGCCAGATATACTAAACAGGGCAAATTAGCATGACAGTGCAATTCCATAAAAGCGCCGATGAGAGTAGAAAGTTCTGCATTTGAATGTTTTTATGCTTGTTTTGTCTTTGTTTTATTATTATGCATTATTTTGTAGTGGTTTTATTATTGCTTGTTTTGCACAGCACAGTTCATCACTTACTTTCAAAAATCTCCAGATGATGAAAGGAATGTTTATCAATTTCAAAGTATTTCATTTTATTTGTCATGTCTTCCTTTGATCAATGTGTGAAAGGAAAAAAATATAAATCACTATACCTGCACACTAATGTCACATATCATTCTGAGCATTCGTACGGTTGTAATTTTGCAGCAAATAGCTGAGAAGAGTGAAAGGATGGTGCTTTTATTTATTTTTGTACTTTTTTTACCATCATCTGTGATGGATTTTGAATTCGGGTGGCCATAGAATTGTGGCACGACAAGAGCATTTGTAAAGGCACTGACATAATTCGTAATCTTGCCAAGCATTGAATGGGGTCTGTCTTATAAAAACACTGCATGTCCTAAAACAATCAGCGGCGCACTTTTAGGGCATTTGCAGCGATCGCTGCCTAATCCTTTTAAGTGTTCACTTCACCTCTATTACTGAGAGTGTGGAGAAATGGCAGAGGAAGGAAAAGCTCTTTAAAGTTCCTCATGTCACCAATGCTGAAGAGGGTGAAACACAGGGAGACTCCATCCAGAGTGGTATCGTGACCTCGGCCCAAGTCAAGAGATCCAGAAATGAATCCACTTCAGCCACCAGTTACAAGGAAATTGTATAGCTTTACCTGAGTGTCAAGCTTGAGATCGGAGTGATATACTTGATATACTTAAAGACGCGTGTTGAATGTGAATGCAGTTTTATTTCCAAGATTTAACAATCACCAATCAATGTGTTTGCATCTGCATCTTTACATAAATTGCTTTGCAGTTATTTATCAGAATGTTAAAATCACTACTAGCTAGATAAAGACACACATTGGCTTTAAGTTGGCAAATGAGTGCTATATGACGCTAGTAATGTAGACAAAAACTAATGTGATTGTAGATTACTTTTTTTTCATTTTTCATTTCCACTGAAATTTTTATTAGTCTGGAAAGGGACGGACACACATTTAAAAATGTCCAGTGAATGTAAGACTGTTGCAGTAGAACCTCATAATGACAATTCTTAAATGTGCTATATAGTAATTAGAAGAAACTAGATGTCTCAGAAAGACTAAATGTTATATTAGTAAAAAGGGAGCGTTATTATGGATCATGGGCTTGCATTTTGGCCAGAAGCAACCATTTGAAGTTAAAAAAGTCTTGATGGATTTGTTTCTTACAACCACACAGCTTTTCTCTTCTCAGGATGTTAATTGATGGACTGGAGTGGTGTGGATTGCTTGTGGGGTATTGTGATGTTTTTATCATCTGTTTGGACTCTCATTCTGACGGCACCAATTCAGTGCAGAGGATCCATTGGTGAGCAAATGATGGAATGCTACATTTCTTCACATCTGTTTCTGTGAAGAAGCAAACTCAACTGCACCTTGGATGATTGGCATCATTTACTCACCCTGATGTTGTATCAAACCCATAGCAATGGTGTTTTTTAAAGTACATTATTTAGATTTTTTACATTGCTCAAAGAACAAATCTGAAAGATATACAAAGAACAGTGGCCTTACATTGAACAAGTGAGTAATTGCATTTTGAACCAAATGTCAGAATGTAGTAAGAAGTTATGATGGCATGTCAAAACAAGTGTTTAAATACATTATATATTAATATAGAAATGCAATATGCATAAAAGCTGTTCAGTTCCGTCCTAGTCTGGAGCAAAGCGGGTGGTGAATGATGATGATTCATGCTCCTCACCTCATGTTTGATAATCCACTTCAGCATTTTTCCTGGAGTGGGCGGTCAGACACAGATGAGAGCTGACTCTATAACAACGGCTAGCATTCACATGCAGGTTGTTTGGGAAAGCTTTATTAGACTTTCTGTGTAGCTACTGGCATATTTTGAAATTTTTCAACAAGTGCAAACTGCTCCGACAACATCATTTGAATGGCGAA
This sequence comes from Sinocyclocheilus anshuiensis, assembly GCF_001515605.1. Lineage (NCBI taxonomy): Eukaryota > Metazoa > Chordata > Actinopteri > Cypriniformes > Cyprinidae > Sinocyclocheilus > Sinocyclocheilus anshuiensis. Next base: position 353,916 of record NW_015555841.1, read on the forward strand.
ATACATTATTTATTTTGGAAGGAAAGTTTTCAGCAAGGACCTCTCGGAATGAAATATACATGAAGAACAACTAATAAGATTGTCCGAGTTTATTCCATGCTGAGTTTTGAAGGCCGAGCTGTTGCCAGTGGGTGATCTTATTAAAACGTTCTACTAGGAAAGTGCCCACTCTCCAATTGCCAGCATTTTTTTTCCCTTCTGATTCATTTATTGTTTATTTCTTCTTATTCCTGTGATTAAAGTTAAATTGTCAGCATCATTACTCCATTGCATTGTGTTGTGTTTTAGGGTTGAAGGAAATGCTCGTAAACTTAAAGATACTGGTAATTTTTTGCCATTACCCATTTTTCTACAGATTTTTTTCATACAATGTGTAGACAGGAAAATACTTTTCAATTTAGCCTAAGGTGAATTTTTTTATTTTATTTTTTCTGGCCTTTCAGGCTTTTTATGTTGTTTTCCATGTTAAAAAGTCCATACTGGTTTGATTTTCATAAAATCCCTCTGTAAACCATTAAGAAGGCACATTTATTCACACGCAGGGACCTTTTTCTTCCATATGTCGGTTGTGTTTAGTTTTTGAAGGCATGCATTCTTTCATGTATCTTTATCTCTACTGCAAGTGGAACAGCTTGTGTGTCCATCATTTGAATATTCTCCCTGGAGTTCAAGCCAGGTGTGTCCAAACCATTATATTGTGCTGATGGCTCCCTCCTGTGCCATTAGCATAGAGAGAGAAGATGCTTCCAAACCTTTGAAGGATGAAAAAAACGAGAACGCTGGAGAATGATGAGGTGACGTGATGGACGACACAGAGAGACGGCTGAATTATGAACAGAGCAGAAGGAGTGGACATGGAGGAAAGGGGAGATGAAGAGTGAAATCATTGGAGTGACTCGCCAGTTGGCCGGAAACTTTATAAAGAAATGCAACATAATACATGGTTTAGGTCAGTGGTTCTCAAACCTGTCCTGGAGTACCCCCAGCCCTGCCCATTTTGTCTCCCTCATATATCACACCTGATTCAACTCATCAGCTCATTAGTGGAGACTGCAAGACCTAAAGTGGATGTGTCAGCTATAGGGAGACATACAAAATGTGCAGTGCTGAGGGTACTTCATGGAGAGGTTTGAGAACCACTGGTTTAGACCCATGTTTTGGCAAGAAGTGACAGTTTAAAGTTGAAAGTGTCTTTATGGTGGATTTGTTTATTACAAACACACAGCTTTTGGCTTCACAAGATGTTAATTAATGGACTGGAGTCATGTGGATGACTCCAGTCCATTGAATGAAACCTCTCCATGAAGTACCCCCAGCACTGCACATTTTGTATGTCTCCCACAAGACTGGAGTCATGTGGATGACTCTAGTCCATTGATGAAACCTCTCCATGAAGTACCCCCAGCACTGCACATTTTGTATGTCTCCCTATATCTGACACACCCACTTCAGGTCTTGCAGTCTCCACTAATGAGCTGATGAGTTGAATCAGGTGTGATAGATGAGGGAGACATACAAAATGTGCAGGGCTGGGGCTACTCCAGAACAGGTTTGAGAACCACTGGTCTAAACCATAAGAACGCTTCCTCCTGTGAAAAAAGTAAATCCCCTATTGTCGTCTCACATCAAAATCCACCGGTCCTTGCAACTACATCACTCTGAAGAAGCTAGACAGCTAGCTAACAAATGCACACAAAGCAGTTTATTCTTTCCAGAATTTTTACTTCTGTGATTGCTCATTTCCTTTTCATTTGTAAAAACAAAAAACATATCTTTCTCCAAGGCAAAAAACTGTGTGTGGGATGAACTGAATGCACGTTGACTGTTGCCGAACTAAATAAAAACTGCGTATACGAAGAGTAATAAAACTGCAATATTGAAAATGGCCTGTAGGTGGCAACTGTATGACCAGAAAATAGGTAGAAAACGCTACCCACATAACCCATAAGGATTTTTAAACTCATTTAAGACCGTGTTTACGAGGTCACTTGCCAAAATGGGCATCTTGACATATTTTTTGTGTGTTTTTGTCCATTGAATCACGAATGAGAACTCAATGTGGCACTGGCGTGCTGTCTGAAGCATTTCTCTGCATGTGCACGTGTCGGTATTTTACATGCTATTTATACACAGAAACTCGCTTTGGCGTGCATACGATACACATGTGTTTGACATGCATATAATATGCAGTTTTTTGTGTGCATTTGATACACACTTTGTTGGCGTGCATATAATAGTACGCCAAATAGAAACAGAAAATCATGCCATTGAAACGCATATTCATGAGATCGGGTTATGTTCACAGAGAGCTGCTTCCCAGACAGCATACTGGTACCAAAGTAACGTCACTTTTGCATCTTATCATGCTTGATAGTGTGTTAATATAGTCTACTGTAATAGCTAAAGAATGCCTGGGAAAAAAAAAGAATGAAGCATGGTGGGATCTAGAAATCCTCTCACATGAAAATCCACCCACATATTTGTTTGTTTTGGAAAAATTGACCACCAATTCTTTTGCTTTCAGGGCATTTTAATGCCTTGGAACACAACATAAAAGGATTCATTTATCTGAGTGCTCTTAAAGTAGACTTAATCAAAGACAGACCCTTGTTCTTCGCTCTTGATTTGCAGCCATCCTGCACTAGATCAAAAATGTGTTCTGTTTTCCTGTTTTGGCACCATCTGATAAGGTAAAGTTGAGATCTGAATGCCAGGAACAAAGAAACTGGCATGTCAGCTGCATATTAAACCACTGAAAGGAAGTCTAAACTCGCAGCAGGGTTCACAATCGGAAGAGCTGTGCACAATATGAGATATTCCACAAAAGGCTGCCATTTCAATTTCCGCTCCTTTAATATTTTAATGAATGCAAGAGCCACAATATTATGCACAGCAGATATCATCTCCTATCTGAGACGAGAAGCCAATGGGGACAAAATAACAAAACAGCCTTTAGTGTCATTTTCCTTCCTGCAATCTTTTGCGGTCTCGTTGTGAGGTTTTTCGCATTAATTGCCTTTAGCGTTTTCAGAAACGTGTCGATTGAGCTTCTAGTCTTTTGATTGGCATTGAAGAGGATTCTTCTTTTCTTTATATCAAGTCACCATTTAGTAGTTTGTGAAGCTGCATTAAGGAGCAGCAGTGCATGCACTTAATTATGAAACTGACACATTTTGCATCATTTGATGTTTGTGCAACTCTTGAAAAGCTCCAGCCACCATTGACCCACAGGTCAAACATCACTCCAAAACAGCTTTATTAGGTCACGCGTGTAATTCTGACGCTTAATAATGAGGGACACGCATTCATTAAGATGAAGGCAGCTGCTTAATTGCACGGTGTCTGATTAAAAACCTGGAAGTGATTAGATTGACTAATGAGAGTAAACACAGAGGCGGCAGATTGGGCCACGGAGGTTTCTGTGCTCCCTCATTTCTCTCATCTCTGTTGTCTGTTCTGATGGAAATCACGTCCGCGTGTCTTTTACAGGTGACCATTGAATGTTGTACATTGTGCTTTAGGAATGTGCTGTAATTCTTTATGGGTTATCTTAATCACTGTATTGCTGGCACTCTGTGAATGACTCATCGATTAGACTAATATAGTGTTTGTCTCAGTGAGTTCATGTGCTGTCTGTGTTCTTTACACCTCCTTGAGTTCTGTTTCCAGCAGACTCTCTGTTTCTGTTGCTCTGTGAAACCATGTGTCTGTGTGCAAGTGCAAATTTGTATTTAATTGCTTCTGTATATTTTTTCTTTGTTTTAATTTTGTTTTTATGACTATAGCCTGCATTGACGTTTTTTTTTTTTCTCCCCTCAAATACGCAACTAATTGTAGTCAATGAAATATAATTCTTAGGATTTTAAAAAGAAAATAATTATTAAATTCAGTTATACTATATATTCAGAATGCTAATCACAATAACAGTGAACTATTTATTTATTTTACACCCTTTTATTATTTATCACAAATAGTATGTATTTGTTTGTTTTTATTTATTCTTAAGTTTGTAACTCTTGTTTGTTTTTGTTGTTGTTGTTTTTTGTTTGGTTTTTTTTGGTCAATCACAAAGATAATAACACCTTTTTATGGTGTTATGTTGTGTTGTGTTGTGTTGTGTTACGTACAGTATAGAATACATTGTCAAACATTGTACTTCATTAGTTCATTATCTCCATTTACAACTGCTGTATTAGTTGGCAGCCATTGCACTTCAGCAGTGTGATATGGTTTCTTTTCTTGCTTTATTGCAAATAATGATCTAACCTGTGATTGTTTTTTCACAGAAATATTCAGGATACAGTATTTTAATGTAAAAAAAATAAAAATAAATCAATGACACAGAGTGAAGTCCTACTGTAGTCATTTATTTACAGGACACTTAATGAATTGATGAATTAATGGATATGAAATAGTCTTATTAAGCAGGAATATATATGATCATGTCTGTAAAATCCTACATATTGTAAAGAACATTCTGTGAAAATATAACCGTGGCTGAGATTCTCCCATTGTCAGTGATGTATAACACGTTTATGGGAAAATATATAAAACAAGTCTATTTATCATGATACGCATGTTCAAAAAGCAGTAAAACGAATGGGGGGGCCACAAGAGCTTGATTGTAGCAAGTCACTAAATTGATGTGTTTTATTTGTGTAACTTAATTAGTAAAATTCCCATATAACATATCAGTATATCTCATTATGGGCTATTGTACAACATATGGAGTAAATCCGGGACCACACAAAAAAGTATTCATAGTATGTATGTATTACAAATAAACTGAGTATTTTAAAGCTACAAAAAATGTTGAGTCAAGAGCAGTGAGTGATTCCCACATTTATTTTATTGTTTGATTAATATTAAAAACACAGACACCATCAGCAGGTTTATAATAATAATACACAGAACTAATATATTGTTATACAACAGACGTTTTTCCCTAGATCTTGTTTGTGACTTATACAATTAATAACTCCCTGTAACGCCAAGCCAGCAGAGGGAGCCCTCGCCCGAGTACTGACCGTGCTCCACTCCCTCTGCTTCCACTTCCTGTTTTACTCTCATGTAGACTGAGACCAGTCCATGTGCTGATTGCGAAGTATTGCCAGTTTACCTGCCTTACCAAGCGTTATTCTTCCTCTGTTCCTGATTGATTTCCTGTGTATGATTCTGCCTGACTTCTGGACTCACGGTATTTGTACTCTGCCCCTTTTGTTCTGACGACTGATGTTTGTGTTTGGACTCATTGCCTGCCTCTCCACTATTGTCTCTGCTTCTGCCCTTGTGTATGACGAACGATCTGCTTGCTTCTCTGACTTTGACCCTCTGCCTGATTATCGACATCTGTTTAAAGCCTTGACCTTATCAATGTCAGTTTAACTTCAGGCTATCACCCACAAGCCAACGTACAAGTCGAACGACTCAACCAGGAAATAGGAAGGTTTCTCCGAAGCTACTGCAGCCGTGAACAGCACAGATGGTCTGAGTTCTTGCCATGGGCGGAATACGCCCAAAACTCTCTGACTCACTCCTCTACAGGTCTAACCCCCTTCCAGTGCGTCCTAGGATTCCAACCGCCTCTGTTCCCGTGGTCTGGCGAACCCTCCTCGGTTCCTGCAGTGGACGAAT
>NW_015555841.1:359598-370331 GCF_001515605.1 Sinocyclocheilus anshuiensis
GGAGTCGCTCCTAGAGGGGGGGGTTCTGTAACGCCAAGCCAGCAGAAGGAGCCCTCGCCCGAGTACTGACCATGCTCCACTCCCTCTGCTTCCACTTCCTGTTTTACTCTCATATAAATTGAGACCAGTCCATGTGCTGATTGCGAAGTATTGCCAGTTTACCTGCCTTACCAAGCGTTATTCTTCCTCTGTTCCTGATTGATTTCCTGTGTATGATTCTGCCTGACTTCTTGACTCACGGTATTTGTACTCTGCCCCTGTTGTTCTGACGCCTGATAGGACTGATGTTTGTGTTTGGACTCATTGCCTGCCTCTCCACTATTGTCTCTGCTTCTGCCCTTGTGTGTGACGAACGATCTGCTTGCTTCTCTGACTTTGACCCTCTGCCTGATTATCGACATCTGTTTAAAGCCTTGACCTTTAATAAACTTCCGCTCATGGATTCTAACCAAACTCCAGCGTCTCTGTTACACTCCTGCACTTTATATTTATAAATAAATTAAGCCAAATCATCAGACAAGTATTTTGCTTCCGAAGCATTATTTTGTGCAAAATAATGAAATGTAGTATCAATAAAATCATTCATTTCAGTATTTATCATGTTATAAATGAAAATTTGAATACTGTATCTCGAATACCTTGATATAATAATATAAAGTTGCTTATTTTCCTCATTTTTATGGCTATAACTATATTTGACGCTCTTTATCTCAAAATTAAATTATGCAACTGTAGCTGGGTTTTCACAGGCGGGTCACATATAACTGAAAGCAGTACTGTATGTACTTGTTACAAAATGTTGACCATATTATTAGACCTCCATGAAGTTGGCCCCCCACCCAATGCAAAATGTCGGCAAAATAGTCTCAATCGTTTGTGCTGTGTTTGTGCAGTAAAATTGTGTAAAATGACAATGATGTCACTCATGCGGTGGACATGCTCCAAATTTATGCAAAAATGGTCTTGTTTGTTTGTTTTGTTTGTGCTGGTTTGTGCCGTAAAAAAAAAGTGTTTGTGCTGCTTCAGTTTTTAAGATATTAAAATAATGTTTAATGGTCATTTTCTGAGGTCACTCAGCCCCCCACATGCTCCAAATGTACCCCAAATAGTCTTGTTTGTTTGTGCTTAGTTTGTGCTGGTTTGTGCAGGTAAAAGTTGTTTGTGCTGCTTGGGTTTTTAAAATAGTAGACCGAATTATAGGCGATGACGTCACCAGCCCCCTACATGCTCCAAATTCACCCAAAACAGGCTCAATCATTTGTGCTTCATTTGTGCTGGTTTGTGCCGTACACATTTTTGTTTGTGCTGCTTCGGTTTTAGATATTAAAATATTATTTAGTGATCATTCTGAGGTCACTCACCCCCCCCACCCCCCACATGCTCCAAATTTACCACAAATAGTCTTCTTTGCTTGTGCTGGTTTGTGCCATAAAAAAAAAAAGTTTGTGTTGCTTCGTTTTTAGATATTAAAATAATATTTAATGATCATTCTGAGGTCACTCAGCCCCACACATGCTCCAAATTTACCCCAAATAGTCTTGTTTGTTTGTGCTTCGTTTGTGCTGGTTTGTACCGGTAGTATTTTTGTTTTTGCTGTATTGTCTTTTTTAACAATACAGTTGAAGTAATAGGTAAAATTCAAACAACAAACCAAATAACATGAAATTGTCGCAGTCACTTGTTAGCCATATTTGTTCAATTAGGCTAATTAAATAAAACAAAAAAGACTTGATATACATAGGCCTATTTTCGTTACTGCGCGTGAATGACACTGATGTACAAGCACCAAACACTGATTGTAAGCCTAAGCTTCACAAAAACTATAAACTGGTTCTTCAAATCTGATTGGTTAATCACAATGTTGTTCCAGGCTCAACAAAGATGTTGATCCAGGAACATGTTGCACTTGGTAAAGTCAGGTTCTGCATTTGGTGTACATTTGGAGCATGACCTCAGAATGATCACTAAATAATATTTTAATATCTAAAAAACCGAAGAAGCACAAACAAAAAATTTTACGGCACAAACCAGCACAAATGAAGCACAAACAAAGACGATTATTATAAAAACTGAAGAAGCACAAACAAACTTTTTTTTTTTACACCACAAACCAGCACAAATGAAGCACAAACAAACAAGACCATTTTTTCGTGAATTTGGAGCATGTGGGGGGCTGAGTGACATCATCGTCTATAATTAAATGTCTAATATTTTAAAAACCGAAGCAACACAAACGAAAATATTACCAGCACAAACGAAGTACAAACGATTGAGCCTGTTTTGGGTGAATTTGCAGCATGGGGGGTAATTGAGTAATTGAATGACTCTATAATTCAATGTCTGATATTTTAAAAACCGAACCAGCACAAACGAAGCACAAACATCATAACCAGAATGACAGTAGGTTTTGAGCTGAAATGTCATGAGTTTACTGCTTTGAACTCAGATTTTTTTTTTAAATGTAGCACCCTGTGCTTGTGGGAGAATGTTAGGCCCTGTCCACACAAATGTGGGTATTTTCAAAACCGCAGCTTTTTCTATGCAGTTTGCCCATTCGTCCACATGCAAAGCAGCACCAGGTCACTGAAACCGAACATTTTTGAAAACTCCTGCCAGGGTGAAGATTTTCAAAATTAGAAAATTATCTCTGTTATCTCCGCCTATTGGAAACTTTTTCAGGCTTCTGATTTGCCAACATGGCTTTACGGTTGAGATTATATCGCCACCTGTTGGCTTGGCATGCTCTTGACAGTGCTTCATAGCATGCTTTCGTGTTTTCAAGTGGACGGAGATTTTTTTTTAAAAACGGAAGAAGGAAAAACTCCATTTATAAAAATACCTGTGTACGTGTGGACATGGTCTTAGAGATTCCTTTGTGAAAGCCTGAAGCATCCATAAGCAACACTCTGATGAATATTATATTACAGATGTGGGACTGATGCTGTCCTATAACTCTGATCCTTTCTCAGGTCAGTATGAAGAGTATCTCAGTCTATATTATCATATGTGTGTTATATGATTCAGTGTGCTCACCCTGCTGACCCACTTTCAATATGCCATTAAAATAACTAAAGCACTATAACACTGCAAACCACCCACCCTTAAAAATAAAGAAAAAATAAAAATTCCTGCTTATTTTCCTGATGTGCTTTGAAGCACTGCTCTTTTATTTCTCGCTTGATGTTGTTGTTGCTGTTGCTTTCTTTGAATTCATCCAATCTAAGGCCTTTATTCTTGGGGTTCCCGGTCTCTGGCGGCTCTCTGGGACTGACACTGTGTGCTCTATGAAATCACATATGAACTCAGAGTAGCTCTGCCATATGGACTAATTCTTTAAATATAAATACAGATATTTATAATTTGATAATCATATACATCATGTCTGGATTCATTTTCAGCTCAGACAAGCAAACACACTGTTCAAGAACTGCATGAAAGAAAGTCTGCAATGCTTTTTTCATCCTGCATTTGAAAGTATTAATATTTCAATCAATAAATCAATCAATATTTAAGAAGTTTGGAATACCTTAATATGTTTTCACATTCAAATAGTCAATGTTTTTGAAAACTACTTTGTGAAGTAATACAGCAATGTAAAGAATATGGTCTAATAATAATAATAATAACATCTATCTATCTATCTATCTATCTATCATCTATCTATCTATCATCTGTCTGTTTGTTTGTTTGTTATTTTATGTAATTTTATTCATGACATAGACCATCCTGTCACCTGAGCAACACTACAGACACCTTTCATGGTTTTTCATCCTCTCATGTAGCACTTCAAGATAATAAATTGTGATGGTAACACTGCCAGACTACAATTGTCATTTCAGTTGTTGATTAGATCATCTGCGTGTTTGCTACATACATCCATATATTCATATGAAAACTGTGCTGTCATAAATGCTAAGTTCAAAGCGTCACATCTGCATTATCTCATCATCAACAGATGGACGCCTCATATGTTATCTTTGCACACATTCCCAGCTCCCATGGGACAGACAGGTGATACATATGTAATGAATGTGAAGCCTGTCGAGTGCTGATGTTGACTGTCAACTTATTCCAGTATCTCTTTCACTGGTTATCTATCTGCATCAGCATCCGTTAACACCAAAACACTCTCTCAGCGAAGATTCTTCAGCATGATAGATCAGGGATCCCCCGAGCAAAGAGTAAACACATCAAGATTTACATCAAACACAAGCTGCTTATAAAGAAATAGAGTGTAGCCTGTGACAGCCTTAGAGGAAGAGCGTGCATCCACACACATTCACAGTCATCTGTAACTTACTGTCCTTTAACACTAGAACCGCCACGGGGTAAATTTTACCCGTGGCTGTTTTTAAAACGTACATAAAAGATTTGTAATAAAACATTCAAGTCTCCCAGTCACTGACTTTTACTAAAATTGTGTGATTTACAATCCCCCTGTTGTTAAAAACTATTTAGACAAAACCAGATCAAAAAACGGGGCATTTATACATATAAGCGCCAGCACGGGTCAAATTTACCCGCTATATAATGCCTGTATGTTCGCGCTGTCATTTTCGTGCTGCTTATGTTTTAACAGCCTACATTGCTAGGCAACGCCTTTCACTCACTGAACTAGCAGTTATCAGTTTCATAAATAAAGACAAAATGAGTAAAAGAAGGCGATTTATGAATGCTGAAGAGGTATAAGAAGCCTTTTTTTTTATTACCCGAAGTTTATTCGTGTTCTTCTTGTATAATTAAAATTATAAATGATATAACTAAATAAATTAATAATTAATTAGGTGAAGCTGTGCGCTTGAATTTGTCATCGCATCATCCTATGCAATGTGGTGAATTAGGCCTAGTATTGCTCATTATTGTCTATAGGCTATTTTAGTAATTGAAATAACATCAATCTTAATATATTGTTATCTTAATATATCGATTAATGACATTGTATTATAATAGCCTATTACACCACCCAAATATGTATTTACTTCCTTCTAATTCTACTGATGCACTTCAAGTGAAATCGAAGAACGAACTGGTGTGACGTCATTTAGAACAAAATCAGGGATAAACAAGGTTTGTTTTAGGAGTTTGAAACAGCTTACCAAAGTGAAGTTACTAGAAAAACTGCTGGTAAACACCTCTGATCTACCGTGGGTCTGTGGCAACTGCATAATACTGTAAGTAATCTGCCTTATTTGATGTGGACATCTTCTCACATTCATTTATTCTGTTCAGTCTGTCACGGTCAGACATGAGTAAAAACATGAACACACTGAAGAGCTGGTTTACAGTAGAAATTTAATTTGGAATTCCATTTGAAAGCAACACTGACAATGATTTATTTCATGTTTAATACTCTAAAGACATTTGTTTCAAAGCAATATCCCATATAACGTTATATAAATAAAAGTGATGTGACTGGAGTGCCAGTGCCATTACACTCCCATGTTCTGTTTTGTACACAACAAACTCAGATAAACATTTCTACACATGCAATGTGAATGTAATAAACAGTATTTTGACAGCAGGTGATTTGTATGTGATATTCATGTGTTTTGGATGATTTTTATAAGAATAAAGGATTTTTACATGAGAAATGCTAAACAGGTATAGCGAGCAGCTTATTCTAAAATGCTACAAATAACATAACTCTGCTTCATTTTAGGATTGAAATCCACATTAGATCGACATTATTAAAAAACACTCAATGGTGGTTTACAGTGAGATTTTAGTAAAAGCTTAGTATTAATCTCATAAATTGAGCACAAAAATCCCAAACAGAGCACAACAATCCCAAGGATTTACACAGGAGAGAACTGAGCTGCATCAATGGCCATGAACACACTAAGTTTCACGAGTGACAACCGAATTTAAATGGTAGTGAATCTTCTAAATTATAATTGTGTGTGTTGTAAGGTCTCTGTCTTGTGAAACAGGCCCCCATAAACTGTGGATTCACCACGTGAATATCATGAGGTATCTATACCAATCACCCCCAGCACATGACTCCAATATTCTGGGTCGATTTCCTGCCAGTCATGTCGTCATCTACTCAGAGGAGTGATTAAAGAAACGACTTAAATTACAGTTAAGTCACTACAGTGTGTATGGAATCTTCTGCCGTCTCGCACTTCTGCCTGTGATTTTTGATCAATGTGATATTACAGTGACCAAAACCTCATTATGTTCTGCAATGTTAACTAAACCACTGCTGACAGAGCCATTGTGTTTTGTTTATGTTTGAAAAAAATAAGCAGGTTCACTTCACAGAGCGCGCTCTTGAAGGATTGTCATGTCCACATATTATAAGCAATGTTTATCAAGCGTCTTTGGGCTTGTTGTTTGCGCTTGGCTCATAAAGCTATCCAGTTTATGGAGATAATAAAGTAGGCAGATGCAGGTAGAGATATTTTAGTATGTGGATTATTTCCAAGATAATATCATGTCTGGATTTGAGTTTATTATAGGCTTGTTCTTATTTAACAATGTAATAATACAACGACCAAAGACTCGTTATGCAATTTTAACTAAACCACAATCAACAGAGCTATCGTGTTTTATTTATGTTTGGAAAGAGTGTGCTCTTAAATGGTTGCCTTATCCGCCTATTATAAGCGCTGCTTATTATTAAGCATCTTTTGGGATTGTTGTTTGGGCTCGGCTCATATAGTGATCCAGGTTGTGGAGTTAATAAAGTAGGCAGATGCAGGTCACAATATTTGCCTTATTTCATAATAACACATTTGGATTTGATATTATTTTGGGCATTTTTTAGGAAGATCTGACAACACTAATGAGAGATTTCTTGTGCTGCCACTACAGAAAAGACACAACTCTGATACACGTTTAAATTCGTTGTTAACTAGCTGTTAAGTTCGCTTCTGTATACACAGCATATACATTTTGTAAATGCGGTTGTCACTACCTGAATTTTTCAGGAATCCTGAACTGTGTGTGTACAGAACAGCATCAAGCACTAAAAGGTGAATTGACAACTGAATTTAGCTGCAGTGTGTACATGGGCAATGAAACTTTTGACTTGGTCATGTAATTTGACAGCATAGAATACCCTAGCAACCACAAGACAACACCGTGACAAACACCCACAATGTACTACTTTTTGCACAAGCAAGAAAATATAACAGTCCAGCTTGACTTTGTCTTGTTTTAGAATATGTGGGCCCAGTCAGTTTGACATGTCTGTTTAATGGATGTCTTATTGAATTCTATGGCGCTGCCTTGGCAACCCTAATTAACAGCCTTTCCTTTTTGAGAAGCTGCTTTGTTCATCACATAATAACTCGCCAGTGAGAACACAGTACATGTGGTCTCAAAAGTTTTGATGGTTACCTGGTAACAGAAAGTCCAGACCAGCACGCAGACAATGATCTCTGTGTCCATCTTTCTCATCCCAAATCATTCACAGTGTCCAGAAGGACTGAGGCCCATGAAGGACGGTTCAGGCTGCTATGATTACTCTCTGGGAACGGACTGTACGGACGGCTTCAACGGAGGCTGTGAGCAGCTGTGTCTTCAGCAGCTGGTTCCTCTTCCTGATGACCCAACGTCCAGCAACGTCCTCATGTTCTGCGGGTGAGAGAAAGCACACATGCATGAATTTGAATACAAGGACATAAAGAGCACATGCGTCCATCCAGAGAATGGTGACATTATTACTTTCCCACGTAATTATATCTATATATATATATACACACACACACAATTTTATAAGCTTCTTCATCTACCCAGAGAATGTGCATATTTAAAATTATATATCGCCTTTAGTTTAAAATATATGGCAATATCATTCATAATAGGACAATATATGTCATATATTACATTTCTGTACGAGAATTAAATTGATTAAAAGTGACCATAAAAATGTACGTTACAAAGGATTTCAATTTATATTTTGAATATATTTCAATTTCAAATAAATGTTGTTCTTTTTAACTTTCTATTCAAACAAAGAATTCTGAAGAATGTATCACGGTTTCCAAAAATGATAATTTTCCAAAAAAATATTAAATATTTTATTTTTAAGTATGAAACAATATTTTAAATGTATTATATTCTTAATTATCCTTAATTGTTAATTATTATTGTTGCGCAGAGTTGAGCTGCTGAAGAATTAGAATGATTTCTGAAGGATCATGTGACACTGAACTGAGGATTGGAGTAATGACGCTAAAAAGTCAGCTTTGATCACTGGAATAAATTACATTTTAAAATAAATTACAATGGAAAACAGTTATTTTAAATTAAAATAGTATTTCACAGTATTGCTGATTTTACTGTATTTTTTGATCCAGTAAATTCAGCCTTGGTTAGAAAAAGAGACTTCTTTCAAAAACATTGCTCAATCTTCTAGTGGTAAATTGGACACAAGCATGCTTGATGTTCAAGGTTTCAATTATGCAAATTTATTTGTGAATTAAAAAAAAAGAAACAAAGGAACAAACATCTTTGTGGTTTGGATCTATTTTTTTGTTTCATTTATTTTTTCTAATCTTGTCGCTGTCTCTAATTTTTTTTCCTAAAAGTCTTCACGGTTACATGACAGAATTCAGCTGATACTGTATGAGTGTGTATTGTATTGATGTAAAGTTCAACATACATTTAAATATTTTCACTTAATTACCATTTTATCATCTGAATGTAAACACAACACTGCTGTTGTGTGTGTGTGTGTGTGTGTGTGTGTGTGTGTGTGTGACATTAGGTGTGTGCAGGAATACAAGCTAGCCGCTGACGGCCGCTCCTGTCTTCTTCTGGCTGATCACTGTGAAGGGTCAAAGTGTCCGAAACGAGACTCACGCTTCAACGACACGCTCTTCAGCGAGATGCTCCGTGGGTACAATAACAAAACTCAACAGGTGATCCTGGGACAAGTTTTTCAGATGACCTTTCGGTGAGTTTTTGTGGAGTATTCTTTATTTTTGGGAATTTGATCTTTAAAAGATGGATGTATTTTGAGTGCAAGAGTCAGGTTCTGGAAGTGCATTTACAGAAATAAGACTTTGTACACTAACATATGACTTTCTCTAAAAGTGTATTATTTGTAGTTACCTGTAAGTGTGCACTTGACATCAAACATGATTCCATTGGTAATATCTTTTCAAATCACATTTATTTTTGCATATGAACTGTTACCAGCAGTTTTTTTTTATTCATTACCACAATGGTCACCACCAGAGATTTCTTAATTACTTTGAGCCAATAAATTTACTCAGATTATCTCTATATTGATATTATTATAGCCTAAACACAGTTTTATATTGTAGCCTAACATTCTGGTTTGATTCTGTCAGTCACAATGCTTCATGGTGCACATCCTGTACTTTCCCTCAGATGAGCGATTATATTGTTTATTTTTATTTGTATTTATTTTTTATTTTTTTTTACCTTCAAACATTAATTTGCTTAAAATCAAAGTTTGTCATTCTGTGATTCCTCTTGGAGCTTGATGGTTTGGTGATTGGAGCTCTTTATTGAAGAAATATTTGGAATCCCTATGGAGAAAATGAATGGAAAACTACTTCTGAACCAATGATGCTCAAAAAGCAGGCAGTAATGCTTGCACTCTATAGCAGAATGCTGTGATAATTCCAGACACACCAGTTATGATTTGCAGTACATTTTTGGTATAAAGTGAGAGTAATTTTGTTCAGCAAACACATTTCTCAGAAAGGCTCATGTTTAAAGAGAAGAGAGCTTTTGTGTCCATTTGCAGCTGTCAAACTCACTCATGTCAGATGGCATGTTGTGGCACAGCAGTCCTTCGGATGAACATAAAACACTCCATCTTTATTAACCCATCAGTGTTGTGTGTCAACACCATTCCCAGAACTACACCGCCACTGTCAAACCATGCAAAACCATTTCACTGTCTGAAAATAAAGACAAACCCTTCCTCAGGAAAGACACCATGGCTGTTGTGCACAAATAATGGCACTGGCCTTATACTAACAATCATAATATTGTGTGTCTCTGATCATCTAATTTTGTATGGAGGTTTCTTATAACTCCATATATGGAAGCTCATTTCTGTCACATGATATAAACAACAACAACAGCAGCAACAATAATAATAATAATAATAAAGCAATTTTGATGTTTTATCTTAAAAGTTCATATCTCATAATTCAGACATCTGTCTTGCAATTCTTAGAAAAACATCTGAATTGCAAGATGTTAATTTGCAATTCTGGGAAGAAAAATTGTAAAAAAAAAAAAAAAAAGATGTAAACTCACAATTTCTGCGAGTTTATATCTCACAATTCTGTTCATATCTCACAATTCTGACTTTACTGAATTGTGAGATCCAAACTGAAAAGTTTTGTTTTATTTTATTTTTAATTATATTCTATTATATTCTATTGTAGCAAATTAGCTCAAAAGGGAAATGTATATAAATAATTACAGTTAATTGTGATTAATTACAATTATTTATATCAGCTGCCAGTAGTAACTGTAGCAGAATTAAATTGCCATCAACCAATCTGTTCGTCCAGCGAACATTCAGTATAAGTTCATATCAACTCTAGGAAAGGATATTTCTGTGGCCACAGAAAATACTTTCATACAGTATTAATGCATTAGAGCATGTAGTAAGAATCAAAATCGTAAAGGGACATTAATTTGCAAGGCAGAATCAGAAACTCATGTAATTTGTGCACAAGAGTTTTTATTAACTAAATACTAACACAAACTAGTCTAACAAACAAACAAACAAACAA